>NW_020897737.1:2915755-3204795 GCF_003984885.1 Neopelma chrysocephalum | reverse complement strand
GCGGAGCCGGAGCTGGCGGCGGCCGGGCCGGCCGAGGCGGAGGCGGCGGAGGTGGGCGCGGCGGCCCCGCGGCCGCGCTGCCTTCGGGTCGTGTATGTGCTGAACGACCCGCCCAAAGCGGGCAACGGGGCGCGGAGCCCCGAGGCTGGGGCGCGGCTGTGCCTCCTGCGGGCCTGCGAGGCCGAGGGAGCCCAGCTCAGCACGGTCAACTTCGGAGAGCTGGACTTCGGGGAGACGGCGGTGCTGGACGCCTTCTACGACGCGGGTGAGCGGGTTAGGCTGGGCTGGGGTGGGCTGAAGCGGGACGCGGTGCCACCTGCCCAGGCGGTGCAGGGACGCTGCCGGCCGGGCTGGGGAAGAGTCGATAAAGGTGCCATAGAGGCCAAAGAAGATGGGGAATGGGGCGAATAAGAGACTGCGAAAGGGGGCTCTTAGGAAGGGGTGTGGAGACAGGGAAACGCGTGCGAAAGGATTCTCAGGTAGTGTGCTCAGCACATGGAAGAGGAGGAGGAGGTGTGAGGAAAAAGTTCAAGCCCTTACAGCAGCCCTTTGAGTCCCTGCAGTGCGTAGCTCCAGCAGGACTGTGGATCCTGCAGCACCAACCGAGCCTGAAGGAGTAGCAGCTCTTGCTGGTTTGGTCTGCCCAGCCTGGCTGGGAGCTTAGTGAGACATCCCATGAAGACAGTCCAGGCTCTGGTCTGGCTTAGCCAGAGGCTGCTTGTTCACCCCTCTCACTCCAGACCTGGACAGTGAAATTGGCTTGTATGTGGCCAGGAACAGAGTGATCCAGTATTGCTCTGAACAAGGGCCCTGAAGAAGACTTGTGAGTATTGCCCACCCCGTTCTGGCTCCAGCTGGTCACTGGTGTCAGATGGTTCAAAAGAAAGCTGCTGTCCCTTCTCCACTCAAAAACATGTGGCTGCTTGGGCACTATGGCAGAGAACTGTGAGCTTTTTAAACAAGCAGAGGAAGCCTCTGAGTCAATAGGTATTATTAAGACTAATCAAGATATGTGAACATGTTGCTGACATGCAGACTTTTTCTCCTATCTGTATGAGCAAGCATTAAGAAATGGGGGAATTCACAGATTTCAAAGGAAAGTGCTGTTAAGTCCGTGCTGATGTCCATCTTTCACAATAACAACTTTGTTTTGCTCATGAGATGTGTTAAAGAATACTTCTTAAAACTTTAATTTTATTTTAAACTCTCATGTGATTAGGAGTCCATTTCATCCCAGTAAGTCCTCCAAATACTGAAGAACTTTACATGCTTTGTTGTCATTGTTTTTTACCTTCCCAGTCAAGCGTTTTTGTTATAACTGCTAGTGAGGTTGACGGGTGTGTAATATATTCTTTGTGTGTCTTAGTACACAAGCATGAACTAGCAATTTCATTGTGCATCTCCAATATTTTTGTAGCCCTTTTGAAAGTAAGCATAATAGTGTACTCGTCGATACAAGATTATTTCACTGTTTCTACTAATAGTCCTATTAATGTATTGTGCACACACCTGCTCTGCATTGTACTCAGAGCTTGAGACAGTTATTTGAAATGTTTTCCTGCTGCATTCTGGAGTGCCTCTTTTCTGGGAATGTGGCCTAACTTCATGGACTTTTGCATTCAAGTCATCTTGTAGGACCAAGATAATTTTATCAGTGATTAATATCACTTTGTAATAGTAAAGTGCATTGTTTCTGGATACTCCTTCAACACATATTCAGGTTCGATCAACAAATACTTTATATAATTTTTAGTGTCCATTAAAATTGAATAGTCCCCGGTCAGGAATTGTTTCAAGGGAGACCAGTCAAAGCAGTGTTTATGTGGATTTCTTTATAGTAGCAACATCTGTAGATCAGCCAGGGGGACAGCTTTTTAATTTGTGTAATGTATGCCTTTATTTGTCAAACTTTTTGGTCAAAGCATCCTTTGATGATAAGTTACTTGTATTAAGAGACACTCGAGTGTATTAGCATGAGTCATCTTTATCAATCAGACCTTCAAGCTGTCAAAAGCAGAAAGATTTATTTCACTGTATATACTTTTTCGAAAAACCATGCTGAATATGTTAGTAGTATTTTAGACATCACTGTATTGTCAGGGGTCCCAATTATCTGCCATTAAGTGCAATGTCACCCTGAAAATGCAAACATTCTTAATTTAAAAAAAAAAAAAACCAAAAAACACCACATTATTTTAATAGAGTTTTTATTTTGCTCTTCTGTTGTTTTAATATATTAATAAGTAGCTCTTCTAGCATAAACGTTTTTTATATCATTTTTGTTCTTGCTTTGCAGATCAATGATCTGAGAACTCCTCAGTCAGAACCTTTATATTTCTAAAATTTATGCTTACAAAATTATGCTGAGCCATTGAGTTGAAGTGTCACTGTGGGTTTTAAAGTGCTGCCTCTTTTTTTTTCAGTTCTCATTTTATGTAGAATGATCTGTTATTATTTCCTGAGAATTTTTGTTATGCCCTTCTTGTTTTCTTGCTTTGTGTTCTTTGTTGGTGGGTTCTTCCTGCCTCATGCTTTTGAATGCAAGTCAAGCTATTATCCAAAAATGCCAAATCTCATAATTTTTCATTTACATGCAACATTCTTAAATCTTTGAAAAATCAGTAATTTTTAATTTCTGTGTTTTATAGATGCAATTCATGGTTACCATATTCTTTTTCCAGAATATGTGTTGGATTGCGACTGTTGACATCTATTCAGTTCTTAATGAAGAACAGCATTAAAAATGAGTTTTAATATGAGCAGTCCTATGGTTCATGATGAACTTTGTGTTAGGAAATTACCATGTGTTTACTTTAAGAAGAAAAAAATCTAAAGAAGTTTTATTACCACCTGTGCAAGATATTGAGCAGGTGTTTCCCACAGTGAAGATATCTATTATAGTATCTATTTACTTTCTGTACATCGGAGCAGAATCTTGAGAAGAATGTCCTCTTGCTTTGTAATGAGGGTGGGGGAGGGGTCTCTAAAAGATGCTTGTAACCATCTCTAGGTTTACTAGTGGAACCTTAACCATCTACTAATGCTTAAAGGCTGAGCAGCAAGGACCATTTCATTGTGAGTAGTAAGCAGTCTTTGTTAAAAATGCTATCCATTTGCCTTTTTCCCTGCCCCTGCTTGAAATTGTAGCCATTTATTTAGTCATAAGACAATCCCTGTCCAAAGCAAGCTTATCTACCTTGTTTAGTATGAATCTATAATATGATTACTTTTGGAACTGGAAAATTGATGACAAAGTCAGCAAAGTTTAAGGGCAGAGTGCAGTAAAAAAGATCAACAGGAACTTCTTTCCTGTCTGCAGGCAGATTTTCTAGTAGATGATTTTTCAGTACAACACTGAGAAGAGTGCTGCAAAACCACCTGTATTCCATACTAAGACAATATGTCTCTTTTCTCCTTGAGTGTACTCATTACTGACTTCCCATCATTTGAAATCTTATCATGCATGGAAGTGTGACTTATGCCATTAGTTAAGTATTGCAGGTAATACAGGATGACCCTGATCCTAGGAAATCACCCAATGTTCTCAGGTGCTTTGCTAAAGGGGAACTACAATACTTGTGAGAGCAAATTTACAACAAATTGTGAAATAGCAGAAAGATGAGATTTCTTTGTTCAGTGTGTGCTAGAAACAAGCGGTCAGGAAAGTAATTTATGTTACGCTGAAGTGGGTGATGGTAGGTACCTAATGGAGAAGCAGCAAGGATGCTTGCTTACATTGACTTTATCTCTGGGAAGAAAAGCAGTATTTTTAGATTGAAACCACAGATACTGGGCATTAGTGTGAAGCTTTTTTGCACAAAATAAAGTATATTTCTTAGCAACAGGGAGCCTAGGAGCTCACTAAGGATTTTTAAAATTCTTCAGAATTGTCCCATGCAGAAAAACTACAAAACTACAAAAACTACAGGTGGAGTGCTGCATTCCTAAACAGCTTAAGAAACAGTGAAAAAGTGAGTGTGACTTGGCTAGTGATGTTGCAGGTAGGGTGGTTCATAGATGCAAGGGATCTTCCTGTTCTGGATGTACTAAGACAGCAAACATGATGTCAGAGTCAAATGTCTGACCTGTACCTCTGGAAAGGTGATGGTAGATAGAAAGAGATGTAGCTTTTCCTTGTCAAACCAAAACTTTATCTGGGCTTATTGCCTGAAGTGCCACAGGGTTTGGCTACTGTGTTGAAGTGAAGGAGTGGACGAAGTACAGTTATACAAGTTTTGGAGGTTTCCATTTTGGATTGTGAAGTCCTGTTTCTGTAGCTGATCATCCTTTTCCCTCATGAGGGATGTACAGCACTCTGTTTTGAGGCTTGGAATGTTTCTTTGAACATTTGACCAGAGCATTCAGAGATGACTGCAGTCTCTGAAGTCATCAGGATGAAAATGAACTGAAAGGAAGACAAGCTAGAAAGAGAGTGGTATACTGAGGAATGAAGCTAAATATTGGCCTGAGAAAAGTGAGTGTTCCTCTGACAATCCAGGAAACTATCTCAGCTAATTTGTGAGTACAGTGGAAGATTTTGAAGTGTGTTTCTGTTGTTTTGCTATATATCAAATTGTCTAACCTGCATTATAAGGCAGCCCAAAAATTCATTGGTATCTGTCTCTGCAGCCCCATCTTCACTCAGAACCAATGTTAAACTTGGGAGGGAGCCCAGACAGAGACTGAAACGTGGGTCCTCCTTACTTCTGTACCATAGTTGAACTACTCTTAACATAACCCTCATTTCTTGTCCCTGAAACTCCTCTTGTTCATGCTATACCATGAAACTGGAAGGAGGAAATGTATATGCTGGATCCTAATTTTCAGGCTCTGGCACCCACTAGGGGAATGAATGATTGTTGCCTGTACCCGGCTGCCTGCCCTGAAGCTCTCTGTCCTCAGAAGGCGGGTGTCCCTGCTTCAGAATTGGCAGAGATGCTTCAACTTCTTCAACCCAAAGGCTTAGTGTGTCAGGGTGCAGTAAACTCTTGTCTCTAGTTTAGGATAATACACGGCTTGGTAACCAGTGTAGCTCAGCTGGAGGCACGTTCTTCTCTCGCTGGCTATGCCACAGGGATTGTAATCTGACAGGAAGGTGAGAGTGACAGTTGAGGGCAATAACATCTTAAAGTTCAACAGACCTTCCTGCTGCAATTTATCTTTGCCCCTGGGTGTGACAATGAGCAGCAGGGAAGGGGTTAAGGGTTAGCTCTCTCATACTTACCTCAGCAGGCAGGGTTTTTTTGGTTTACTGGGGAATACTTAAACTTTTTTCTTTCCTTTCTTTTCTCCTGCAACTGGCTCAATGGCTAGGGGAGTATTTGCTTTAAATCTCAAAAGATTGTATATAGCACAGAATCCAGAAATATGAAGAGAAGCAAACCAGCTACTTTCAGAACAAGAGAGTGGTAGCTGAGAGGCCAGGGCTGACTGGGTTGGATATTGTGCTGCTTTAATACAACAGCAGAGCTATCGGGACCTGATCTGTTATCTCTGCATGGTACTGCACATGTAGAGTAACTACAGGTGACTCCAGCAACACTCTGCACTGTGCCATTGAACCAAATATTTTGATAACAAGACCTTGTAATACACCGGTATTGTAACCCTTTTGTACACAAGTATGTGAGGCCAGTTTTAAATGATGGTAATAAGCCTGATGCAATCCATCAAATCTATATGTTACTGTCACAGAATCGTAGAATGGCTTGGATTGGAAGGGACCTTAAAGATCATCTCACAGAATATGCTGGGTTGGAAGAGACCCACAAGGATCGTTGAGTCCAACTTCTGGCCCTGCACAGAACCATCCCCAAGGGTCTCACCATGTGCCTGAGAGTATCATCCAAATGCTTCTTGAACTCTGTCAGGCTTGGTGCTGTGATCACTTCCATGGGGAGCCTGTTCCAGTGCCCAGCCACCCTCTGGGGGAAGAACCTTTTTCTAATATCCAACCTGAACCTCCCTTGACACAACTTCAGGCCATTCCCTCGGGTCCTGTCACTGGCCCCACAGAGTAGAGATCAGTGCCTGCCCCTCCTCTTTCCCTCATGAGGAAGTTGTACACTCTGATGAGGTCTTCCCTCAGTCTCCTCCAGGCTGAACAGACCAAGCGACCTCAGTCACTTCTTATATGACTTCCCCTCGAGGCCCTTCACCATCTTCATTGCCCTCCTTTGGACACTCTCTAATAGCTTTATATCTTTTTTTGTATTGCAGTGACCAATATTCAAGGTGAGGCCGCCCCAGTGCAGAGCAGAGCAGGACAATCCCCTCCCTCAGGCAGCTGGAGATGCTTTGCCTGATGCCCCCCAGGACAAGGTTGGCCCTCCTGGCTGCCAGGGCACTGCTGACTTATATTCAACTTGCTGTCAACCGGGACCCCCAGGTCCCTTTCCAAGGTGCTGCTTTCCAGCATCTCATTCCCCAGTCTGTATGTACATCCAGGGTTGCCCCATCCCACGTGCAGAATCTGGCACTTTCCCATGTTGAACTTTGTTTCAACCCACCTGCCATGGGCAGGGACACCTTCCACTAGACCAGGTTGCCCAAAGCCCTGTCCAGCCTGGCTTTGAACACTTCCAGGGATGGGGCATCCACAGCCTATCTGGGCAACCTGTTTCAGTGCTTCACCACCCTCACAGTAAAGAATTTTCTCCTAATATCTAATCTAAACCTGTCCTCTCTGTTAAAAGCCATTCCCCCTTGTTCTATCACTACAGGCCCTTGTAAAATGTCTCTCTTCAGCTCTCCTGTAGTCCTCCTTTAAGTACTGGAAGGTTGCTAGAAGATCACCCTGGAGCTTTCTCCAGGCTGAACAGCCCCAACTGTCTCAGCCTGTCTTCATGGGAGAGGCTCCAGCCCTCTAATCATCTTCATGGTCCTCCTCTTAAACTTGTCCAACGGGTTCCCATCTTTCTTATGTTGGGAGCCCCAGAGCTGAACGCAGCACTCCAGGTGGAGTCTCACAAGAGCGGAGTAGTGAGGGAGAATGCCCTCTCTTGACCTGCTGGCCACCCTGCTTTTGGTGCAGCTCATGGTTGGCTTTCTGGGCTGCAGGCACACATTGTTGGGTCATATCATACTTCTCATCAAACAACACCCCAAGTCCTTCTCCTCAGGGCTGTTCTCAATCCATTTTCTGTCCAGAGAATTTCTCTGCCCAAATACCTTGATTCTCTAACAGAGAGAGATTCCAATGTGTTACTTCTACTTTTGGAACCAGCATCTCTTTTTACTTGTGATGGGTGATATGAAAAGACGTATCAACAATCCAGACCCAGTGTGAGTCCTATGAAGCTTTGAATGAAGTTGTTTGCCTCTCTAAAAATCTGTTGCGAGCCATGCAAATTTGGACTTCTGTTGTTCCAAGGTGAGATAATGAATGTGTGCACATATGGTCTATGTGAAGTGACTCATTTCTGTGCCATGATTTTTGGGTAAAGGGAAAAGAAAAAGAATGCAGTTATTTTTGTTCCACGTTCTTTCCTGTGCATAAACTTGTTTGCATAAAAAAAACCAAAAAGCCAACTCAGCCTACAACTGTGTTCTCTGTTCGTCTTTCTCTATTCCTGAGCTTAAATACTAAATCTGAGAAGGCTTCCCAGAATCTGACTATGAACTCTGTTGCTGGGCTTTGTAGCTAGGAACATGTCAAATGATTTCTAGGTGTTGAATTGGCTAAGAAGGAATCTTCTCTCTGGATACAATATAAATTGTTTGTTTCTGTTTTGTTTTAACTTACTCTGCAAATAATATTTTTCTCTATATTATTAACAATCTTATTGATTCTCACTAAATAGACTTAAAGGCTTTTTTACGCCCATTACAGTCATTACAAATGATTTAAAAAAATTGAACATTTAGGGTTATTATGAAGAAAGGAATAACTGCATCTATCTTGAACTGCCTTTGTTCTGAAGACCAATTATTGGCATGCTTACAGCCCTTGAAAACACTGCAGTTAAAGTGGGTTAGGGTTTTTTTAAAAATATTGTTTAAATGTTTTTTGGGAAGTTAAACTTGCAGCATTTTCTGAAATTCTTCACATCAGTAAATGTTCTGAAAATGTTTTCCCTCTGATAGGAGGGAAAAAAATGTGCTGGCTATGCATACCAGTCAGTGCATTCTAAAGCTCACTTTTTTTGTTTAGTTTAAGAATTCTATGCAAACATATTTTTCAGTATAGTTCCTAAGTTGCTCTGAAGGAATGTACTGTGCCATTTGACTGTGAGATGTGGGGAAGAGATCTCTGGTTCTGTCTTGTGGTATTTCAAGTTTACTCTCGGTGACATCAGAGAACTGCTGGAAAGAAGCTGTACATGAGGCTGATGGGCTTGAGTCAACCAGGATGGGCACAGGGGCTGCTTATGTGGGAGCCTGGTCCCTGGCCACTGATCTCCTTTACAGTGACTGCATGCTTGTTCAGTCTCACTGTACTGTGTGTAGCATATTCTTCATAGATTTAAGAATTGTTTTTCTTAGACCTGAAGTCACAAAATTAGGTTAAAGGAAAAAAACGAACTGTTTGCTTGTGTGGGTTAATTACACTGCTTTAATTTCCATCCTCCCATAAAACAGTCTAATTATGGTAGATATGCAGTAGCTCGTATTACCTTCTGTGGTCATGCTCTGCTTTTATCAGTGTAATCATGTGTTGTTTTTTTAATTGTCAAATTACGCTTGCATGTACTTTCTAGTTAAAAAGTAACTAATGTTCGGGGTTTGCAGATGTAGAAGTTTGAGGTAAAGCTCTTCTGAGGTGTAAGGACTTGGTGCTAACTTGGTTGAGAACTCAAGACTTTTTGTCTTCCTCAAGATGGACTTGTAGCAAAGTAGTGCCAGAATTAGGATATGGTGATTATGTGAATGATAATTATTAGATTTATTCCTAAGTCAGTATATGAATATTGCCAGTGCAGTTTCTAAAATAACAGCTCTATCATCTATTATAATAGATTATAGTATGATCAAGTCGTCGTCCCTTTGATTGAGTCATGAGATTCAGTGAAACCCTCTTGTTTTCTAAACTTCTCAGAGAAGTCTAGGTGTGGCTAGGTCCACTTAGTCTCAAATTTGATCAACAGTTTATGTCTAAAGGCTTATAATACAAGCAGGTTTGGCTAGAAAAGTACAGGTTTACAGTCTGGCCTTGCTGAATTCACAATTACAAAGCAACAAAGCACCTATGTAGCTACTTTAGAATTTTATCTCCATATGTGATGGGATCTAAGTGCTTTTTACTCACCTATCAAAAAGTTCCTCATCTTCAGGTTGGACATACCCTGCAGGCATCTGTGCTGGGAAGGAGCTCTGCCTGGAAGCTGCTTGCGACACTAGGAGACCAGTTGGCCCAATGTCCAGCAGCGTTTTATACCCTTATGCAGGCCAGAGTGCACCGAAGTCAGTCCCAAACATTTGGGCTCCCCCATCTCTGAAGTGCATTTATCATGCATCCAGACAGTTCTTCCTGCAGTACTCACCTGGTGTTCTTATCCCAGGACAAATCTCATTGCCATCAGGGACCGCAGAAAAGGAGAGGAGGGGTGGGGCTGCGTGTGGAGGATGTATGCAAAGACTATCTTTTGTCACTGTCAGGGGCCTCCAGTTTGAACTTGCTGGCTGCAAACCTGTGTTCAGGTGGTACTCAGGGCATGCTGCTACTTTGGTGCATGTGGAGAAGCAGCTGCAGCGGTGGTTGCTTGGCCACGCTGTTGCCTCGTTTCGCACTGCAGTGCTGCAGTTTGGCAGTCGAGATGGGTGTAGGGTCTTTCTCAGGGGGACCTCAATGTTTGCTGCTGGCAGGTGAAATCCATGAACATGGTAGGCTCTGTTTGCCTTGTACTTCAGCAGGGATGTGAATTGCTTTAGCCTCAGGCTACCTTTGAACAGCCATTTGAGTGCCTCAGGCTGAGCCAAGAGAGGGATTGCAACCGTTGCTTTATCCTGCTCCCTGGCACAGGCTTGCTATAAACAGCGTAGTGTGTCTGCTGAGGTCAGGGTGATTCAAATGGCAGCCCGGAGGTCAAACGTGTCTCACAGTATGAGTTCAACTAACCTCTTCTTTCTCTCAGCAGTGCTGCAAGAGGTCACCTTTTCCCGGGAGGTTGGGCTGGCTATAGAGGCATGCCAGGGGCAGAAGTTGCATCACTGTAGTCTGCAAGGTGGAACCCAAAGCTGGAACGTGAATTCTGACAATTGTATTGGATTGTTATGTCATGATAAACTGTGCTTGCTTTTTTAATCCTTTGTAATATTCAGCCTGAGAAGGTAAATGATTATGCTGTGGTGTTCAAGGTGGTAGAACTGAAACTTTTCAAATATTTGGTAACACTTCCGAGCATTTAAACTTCTGTCTGAGTCAGTAGTTCAACAACAGTTATGCCTTGGAGCTCCAAGACAAATGAGATTCAGAACTTTAGAAAATGTACCGCAGCTTTTACTACATTGAAAGTACATGATCCCAGTTTTGGTTAGTATAATCTTTCTTTGACTAGAGCAGGCTCTGATGACAGACACAAATCCAAAATAGTAATGACACTGTTCAGACTATGTCCCTAGCTTTCTGCTCATCCGGGATGGTATTGCCAAATCCAGTAGCAAGGAAGGTAGTCCAGTTTATCATAGCTGAACTTGTGCACATGCAGTTGTGTCTACTGTAGTATGTACTGCTTTTGTGCTTAAGTTATGTTTAAAAAGTCTTCAGTACCTCTTTAAAGTAAAACACAAAGAGAATAATCTTGAAGTGCTTTTTTAACTGTTTCAGTATAATCTTTTTTGTTTCATTTTGTATCAAGTTATGGAAGGAAATGTCTGGATTCTCTGCCTTTTGTGGTTTTTCTTCTGTTTAGGAAAACATGCCTTTATGCACAGAACTATAGCTCAACTGATGGTCATGGACCTCTCAACAATTTTAAATGTGTTGTTCACATGATAGCTAAAGCTTTTGAAGTCTATGCCAAAAATGTGTTGGTTCTGGAAAACAAACAAACTCCCGTGTAAATCAGCATGATAATAAGCTTTGTCTAAAATTCTTCAGTTTCCTACTGGTGCCAGCAGAGCTTTCCATGAATTGTGGTACTCTGATGCCTCCAGGCCTGTCAAAAGAGTGCTAGACTCTATGAAACTGATTGTGGGGAAAATAACAGGGGAGTTACTTTTTTAAACTCAGGATAGTGAATTACTTGCCATTTGATTGCTATCCTCTCTCCTGTTCACCTTTAAATTTGCTACAACCATTTAATAGCCAGCTCAGCCACAAGAAATTGTATTGAATCAAGTGTCTTTGCTTTAGCAATCACAGAAAGGCTGTAGGTTTTTTCTATTGCAGAAAAGTATCTGCCTGTAATAATTTTACTTTGGTGAGATTAGCTGCGTTAACTCTCCTGTTACTGCCCTTCACTCACAGCAGTTGAAGAAAGACCCTTTTTTAAAAAAATATTTTTTAATCCTGCAGTACAAGGCTGCATTCTGTCTGTGTGTTTCTTTCTAACAGTGCTGGACCAGTCATCTCTGTTGCACTAATCTTAGTCAATAAAAATTTGCAGGAGAAAAGCTAATGTTTACAATAGCATTACTGTTTGGCACTAGGCTGCCTTACTTAGCAGAGCTTCTGTGTGCACAATCCTGTTTCACACAGTAACTGTCAGCTTTTATCAGCATCAGCTCTGCCTTTTGTGCAAGTGTGATATTGTTTCAGATGTTTTCTTTGTAAATGGATGCTTGACATGCTTCAGTCTTTTTAAACCCAGTTTGAGGAGATGATTACCATCCTCAAAGCCAGATATTCTGCCCGTTCCTACTACTGCTGTTTATGATGCTTTAGACAAGTGAAAAGTTATGGGTTGTTGTCAGGTGAAGAAAGTATCCAAATTAGAGTGAATGTCTGAAAATGTTTGAGATGGATTTTTTGTTTTCATGATAATGAAGTTTTGGAGCTGATAAACTTAGCTTTTTGCTTATTATAATAACACAACTAGGTAAGTCGTCATATTGTTTTGGGAAAGCCAGAAACTGCTTTGACTTTCTGGCTTGCAGTCAAGGCACAAAAGAATGCTTCATTATTTTTTAAATTTTTTTTTACCCTCTGATACCTCTGGTTGTATGCTGGACATCTTGTCCAGAAGGATACTGTGAGAGACAGTATAGAAATCTGTACTGAAATCCAAAAGGATTACATCAAGTGGCTAATACCATTGCTGTGATTATATGAACTTAATTTTTGAATGAAGGCTAGTGAAATCAGGCAATGTCAGAACAGATGGGAAGATTCTGATGATATACACTGAAGGTACACGGCCCATGTGCACCAAAATGCATCAAGGCTCTGTATGGTGTTTGGATGACCTGATAACACAAATTTCCAAAACATTTTCTTAGAAACTGCTTGCCATCTGAAAATTTCACTGCAGTAATTCACGTATTTCTTTTTTTCCACATTGCATCTGAAACGGTTCTTGTAAAACTAGCATACCAATTCTAGTGATACAAAATTCAGTGTTCTCCCTGCTCTGTGGCTCAACCCTTACAGGCACAGACCTCTTACGTTCCTCCAGTCATTTGCAATTGACTTTTCCTGCCAGTTTAAAGTTGTAAACTGATTTTGAGTGGCTGATAGAACAGACGTTAGGGGTTTTTTCAATGTTGAATTCTGCTCTGTGGTATACTACACTGGATCACTGGGGTGATGCAGAAAAATGGTCCTAGCGTGAATATGCATGAACGTGAGGTAAAACACTCTGTTTGAAACATTATGGCTTGGCTCCATCCTCTCCACAGAAGGTGCAATACACAGAACTCAGAAATCTTCAAAAGAGGAAAGTGACTTAGTAGAAACACTTTCACATTAATAAAGATGCTCAATGCTTCTGCAACCCTTTTTCTTTTTTTCCTGAGTTTTGTTTTTTTTTGCTGATCATCCCTAAATCTGACTATGGTCTTTCCCCAAAATAAAGAGAAAAGGATACTTCATCAGGAAGTGGCAGAGATTTCATAAAGTCTTTTGGGGACTTTGGACAAAGAAAGTACTCATAGACTGCTGATTTGTGTGGAAACTTCAGCTGCGGGTTCAACTGCGTGATAAATATAATGTTGCAAGAAATCAGCCTTAAAGTTGTGGAGTTAAATTTACAAGGAAAAAAGCTAAGAGGAAAAAATACGCCATTGAATGCTTACACTGAGATATTGTCAGCATCCTTGCTGGAATCCGTATTGCGACAACTTCATACTTATCTATGTACAAATATAGGCTGGACAGAGAATGGACTGAGAGCAGTGCTGAGGAAAAAAGTCTTGATCTCTACATAGTGTCTTGAAATAGATCTTTCTCATTTTTTAATGAAGGCTGCCCATTTTTTAAATTACAGTGTTCAGTGGTACATGGAGTGTTTTAGGCTGGCACTTAAAGCTTGTACTGTTTACAGTAAAGCTAAAAATAGCAGATTGAATCCACATCTGCCCAGCATCCGGAATAATAAATCAAGAACTCTGTATCAATGTGTAAGTGCAAGTTTCTTGGCTCACAGAGGATGATGTGGATTTATGTAAACTATGTTAATAAACTTTTGCACTTTAATAATACTGCCTTTCCTCAATGAACATTTTCTCTGTGTGTAACTTATTGTGCTTTTATATTGTGCTTTGACAATCTGGGTGTCTGTCAACATAAAGAGGAAATCCGTACTGTAGTTATGAGTTGGGATACCTCAGTTTGGTACATAAAAGTTCTGAGTGCTAATGATGGAGATGTCTCTTGATGTTTGTTTTTAAAAAAAACATTTGGGAAAAAGTAACAGAATCAGAGTAGGAAAGTCTCATTTATTTTCGTATGCTGTATTTTTAATTCTTAAAGAAGGGAATAAAGATGTTTAGTTTAACCTAGGCTTATGAGCTTTAGTGTACTGAAATATTTTTTCTTTTGATTTTTAGTTCCTTTTATTTTGATTACTGTTCTTATATCTTACATTTCTTTGAGAAGAAGATAAAGCTCAGCATAATTTTATTGTTCTCAATTTTTTAAAATATATGTTGTTGACCAGTGTGTGACCTGTGGGAGATGTGCAGATTAGGCATTTTTTTTTCTGTTACCCAGCCAAGATATTCAACATTAAATGATGGGTGACTCTCAAGTGGTTTAGTTTGGATAAATGTCTAAAAGTTTGAAGCTTACCTAAATCTCCTTGGCCTAGAAATTGATTTACCTGCAGTCAGGGAGGAAGGGACAACCTTTCTTGTTGAATTTAATACTCTTCTTAATTTTGCTTAGGTCAGGTTATTGCATTACACAACCTTTTTCTCTATACTTCATTCCCTTTCACTGCCTTTTGTGACCCAATGGAGGAAGTGCAGAGGTGCAAGAAAAGTTAAATAAAGTTCATCTTTCTCATTTTCCCCCCTAATTGCAGACAAGGTTCAAATTAGGGTCAGACTTGGGGTGATTTTTCTGTGTGCTCTCAGCTGGCTGGCTGCACTCTGGTGCATTTCATGGAAATCGTCTCATGTGAGGTTTGGCACACTGTGAGTGAGGCAGGCAAGTGTGAAGTGCCTGTTTTTAATTTACTCTGCTGTTTCTTTTCTTCTCTGATATTAAATAGGGCAGAAAAATGTCAGATCCTGTAGAATTGGTAGGCTCTTTGGCTTGCAGAAAAATTTTAGGAAATAGTTATCCTTAGGAAATATTAGGAAATTTTAGGAAATTAGTTATCCTTAATGACTTGGCATAGTGAACAGTATGTATGTGAGATATCTACTCATTATGGCTGTCTAGCATCTCTGTAAAAATTTTGAATATACTTGGAGCATATAAACAGGGAAAATTATGGAACAGGTGTTTATCTCAGTTTGTCTATGATGGGTAAGTTTTTTTGTAGTGTCCTGGATACACAGATTTTGGGAGCCTTTCATTAATAATGAATTTGGGGAAAAGTGAGAAGCGAGTGACTTCTGGAATCTTCATTTGCCTAATTCTTGTAAGCTTTTTTCTGCAGTGGTTCCTGCTATAGCAATTCCTATAACATGCAACTCAAATCATGGTTGCAACAATTTAAAGGTATATCTATTACAATCTCCACCGCTTCTCCCTTTGGTCCAGACCATAGGGTTTAAAATTGCAATTAAAAAAAAAGAAAATGAACTCTATCTCAGCCAAACTCAGCATAGCTGTATTTAACAAAGTTTATTAGCATGTTAAGATTCTTCAGCATATTTTAACAATAGTTAGGTAGTCAGTATCACTACTGTCTTACCACTCTGTGATAGAGTATTTCACCCTAGGAAGGATTGTTTATCCTGAAACTTGCAGTGATTAATAGATGTTGCTTTTTACAGTATATATGGTCAAATGATGAAAGTCAACCTGCAGGTAGCAAATTGCTTTAATTTGTCTTTTTTTCCCCTGTTTTACTTCTGTTGGGTACATGCTTAGAAGATTTAAATAACAGTCATTGTAAGTGTAAGTACTTCATTTTGGCACTCATGAAATATGAACATAATATAGTGGGGATGACTGTAAGAGATGTTAGTGTGTGTACTATGTCAGCATTTAGTCTTTTTTTTACTACTTACAGAATTGGATTTTTCAGTTACAGATGCAAATGTGTTTTGTTATATGATATGTAAAAAGTGAGTTTTCATGAAATTAAGTTTTTAACCTTTATTTCTTTCAATTGTTGTAAAGTGTAACAGTTTTGTAAAGTACTTTTCTGGAAGGCTGGTGTGAAGCTGGCAGCTGATAACACAGGACTGATTAGCTACAGTGATAGAGCAGATTCTGTCTGCTATTGTGCTGTCACTAAGTCAGCCAGAAATTGCAAAGTTAAATATAGGCTGAGGGATAAGGAGAGAACAGAATGGTGAGAGAAGGAATCAGAGACCATGGGTCATGGGAAAGAGGTAGGAGTTGCAGGCAGGCATAGGCATTCATCAGCCTGAGCCATGGAACCACTGAAATGGCCAGGATCCAAGTGATGAGATCTCTCTCAGTTCCTAATGTGGGAGCTTGAAGGGTGTAATTTTACGAAGAAATGGTATAAATATTGATCTCTTGTGCATGTCACAACTCTGCTAATTAATTTATTAGCTGTGTGTAGATTTTGATAGGACCCATCTGAAGTGTTCGTGGTCGGTAACTAAAGGCACCTGACTGATTGTGGTCCCAGAGTGGGTGAATTTTTACAATCCTTCCTCAAGGAAGGGAGACTGTGTAAAGGGATGGGTGCTGGGTGAGTTTCCAGTGACAGTGTGTGTGGACATTCTCTTTTTTACTGTGATCTCTCGCACCAGTGTGAGCTAGCTCCCTCACACTTGAGGTTATGTTGTTCCCAGGGCCTCACAATCTGTGGTATGGAAGGAAGAAGTAAAATAAAATAAAAGAAAGGGTAAAGTGTGTTACTCACTTTGGTATGAATCTTAGTGCCTTACAGGGAAAAGTTGTGCTTGTATTATCTGTCTTGAAGGTAATTTTACTGAGAATTTAACTTCTATATAAACTTCATCCATAGGGCAGGAGATTATAGTCAATGTGCCAATATAATTAAGCAATCAGATTATATGAGTTGCAGAAAAGACTCTGGGCTGTGATAGTAGATGCAAAAACACCTCTTAAAGAACAGTCATCCCCACAGTTATATAATATTTATTGAGTGCCAAAATAAACAACATTGTAAGTTGGGATTCAGAAATGAACTTGCAATTTATGGAAAATTTGAACAAGAGTTAGGTGTTTCAGAGACTTCTTTGGAAATCTTAGGTGAGGGTTTGAATTGTGACAGTCCTTCCTTTTCTTTCTCACAGGTAGAGAAACTGTGAGTCAAGTACTGATGAGAAAGCCCTGTAGTCCTTCTCCATTGCCTACCATCTGGTTGGTGGGAACATCTCCAGGGAAATACCTGCTGTGATTATATCATTCTTGACTGAAATGCCTTAATGGTTCATGAAATTCTTCAAAGCAGAGCTATGAGGCTCCAAAGCAGGGGTGTCATAGCACTGAACACCTTCAGTGGGGGTGTATGCAGTTGCTTGGACTCCCTTCATAGCCAGTGGGGAGAAACAGGCACTTCTGGCCTGCAGTTCATCTCATCCTGAAGTAGGTGTCTGACAGATGAGAGGAGCGGTGCTCTGAAGTGCTTTTCCTCTCTCTGCATTGACAGTAAAGGCAGTGAGGACTGGCTGATTTGGGTCGAAACATCTCCCCTGTGACTGACCAACTCACTGCTGATAACTTTGCTTTGGAATGAGCAGCATTTCATGAGGCTAAATGAGTACTACTTCCAAGCAGCCTGACCCACCTGACACATTTCTGGTTTTCTGCTTGGAAGCAATAAGGCTTCTTAATTTGGCATGAGAGGATGTTTAACATTGGCCAGAAATAAGTTCTCCAGTACAGTCTCAAAAACTGAGTCGGTTTTAAGTAAATCTCTTATAAAGAAAAAACCAAAACCCAACAACCTGAAGCAAAAACTGGCAGAGTTAAAAAGGAACTGAAAGCAAAACTTTGTCAGGGAAAACATTAAGCAACTTCTAAGCCTAGGCCTACATTGTTTACAGTGAATTATATTCTTCCTTACTTCTGGAATTCAATATTGCAAGAAGAGTTCTTTGAGGATTAATTGTTTCCTTCTTTCCCTGAACTGCCAACTGCAAAAAAATAAAAAAAGTTCTATACTCTGTTCTGAATGACAGGTCACTTTCAATTGTTTTACTATTCCAATCATACAATATTTTTCTCCTTCATACTTGTGCAAAAGCATTAAAAGGCATTCTATGTTTGGATGCCGTATGTGTTACATTAATTGCATTGCTTTTCTTCCCACACCAGTTCTTGTGGGTGGTGGTTGCATTCTGATTTGGCAGAGTCTGAGAGACTTGCTTTAAAGATAAGATAAATAATAAGCATAGGCATGCTCTTGACACAACTTTCACTTTTCTGGATCAGGAAAATTACCTTCTTATTTTAATGTAGCATATTGTTCAAAACCTTGTTTGAAACTTAATTTTAATGTGAATTCAGTTATATTTAAGAAGTATCTAAAATGTTTCTTAAAGCTTTTGCTTTTGGTATTGAAGGTTTTTGGAAGAATCCTTGCTTCCATTTAACAAAAAAGTTCCTAATATGCAATTGCAGGGTAAAAAATTGAAAAGCTTCAGATGATATATCTAATGAATAAGGAAACCCCAAAACACAAAAGCAAATGAGAACTCAGGTTACAGATCAGCTCCTAGAACTGGCAGTTTTGTTCACCTGCTATAATTTGTTCTATTCCTTTTAAAGTGCAGTTTCTTATGATTCAATTTTTGGAATGGATATTTTGATATTAAGGAATATGTATCAATTATAAATATGGCATAAATACTTTGTCATGGTTTAGAAAAATGAGTAGTTTTAGATATTGGTGTCTCCTGAGTTGCAATAAATGCCACTGAAGCATGAAAAATATGTTCTAGTTCTATTCTTAGTGTGAGTTCCATGTACCAGAGGACAGATGAAAGATGCAGTATCTGAGTACAACTGTAAAGTAACACCACAGCACTAACATGATTAGTGACTGTAATGTTTGGGTCTGAATGTAACCCTGTTGTGGAGGTGTTTGTATGAAATGGGTTTTGGTACAGAATTATGAAAGCCAGAGAGGAGCTCTGGCCCCTCAATCTTGTCTGTCCTGTTGTTTTGGATGGTTGTCGATTTTCACTATATGCTGAAGGTTGATATTGCTGGGTGGGGTTTGCCAGTGAATATTATAGTGTCATACATTACTAAGAGAGCCTAAGATTAAAATTTCCAAATGTTGCCAAAGCTAGTATTCGAAATCAAAAGGACAAAAGATTACAGGTGAGAACCAAGAACAAGAAGTTTTTTTCTGGTTATGACTCAAGTAAATACTTAAAATAAATATGTTTTTTGTATTTCTTACCTACATTAAAATGCTGTCAGGCTCTGTGTAGATGTTGCTGTGCTGGTTGCATTCATTACTGGTTTCACTCTAGCTACTTGTGCCTCAGTTTCTTCTACATTGGATTATTCTGTTGGCTGCTTTTTTGGAATTTACATTTCATCACCTACAGGATGGCTGTCCAAAAAGTGCTCCTTGCTCTGCCATTTCAAGCTGCTGGGGCTTCTCCCAGTGGTTTGAATGGAGGCAGTTTGGGGCATTTTTGTGATCTGTACATGAAAAACAAGTGCACCAGCTTTGTTACCTCCACTTTCAGACTGTAATCCAGGCTACAACTTTGCTTGGTAAATTTTAACTATTCTGGTAGTTTAAACCCTTCTTTATGTCAGCTTTTTGCCTTGGGAGCTGAGAGGATTGAGTTTGAGTGCTCCAGACTTTGGGTGCGTAGGAAGGAGGAGCTGCCTCGCTGGGCCACATGAAAGGACTTTCTAATATGCACCCAAATGCTCTGGCTAGAAACAGATTTGGGTGTCAGCTGTTCCTCCTTCTCCTCCTCCTCCGTGTGGATGTGTCCGCTTTCCACACAAAGGCCTGTTGGACCACTTTCCCTAACACAGCTGTTCCCAGATTTGTCTCTGGAGGTGGGAGTCTGTCAGTTCTAATGTGTTTGTGTTAAGTGAAGTAAAGCAATCATTTGAATTGCTGCAGTTATTAATGCTTCTGGATAGTGGAAAGACTCATCTGAAAAATTAAAGTTTTTCAATTTCCTATTAATAGCTGGGCTCTGGATTTGCCTGATTCTTTCAGGAAAGTTATTTAACGGCTGACTTTCTTAGCCAGGAATGTTGCTTCTGCTCAGTTAATACATAGTTAAAATTACTTCTTCAGCACTGAGCAGACTGAATTCATGGGGAGGATGTGAAACTGCTTTCCAGAGCAAGATTTGACATGCAGGAAGGAGGAAATGCAAAAGAAACGTCAGACTTTCCCCTTTGTGTTTGTGGTTCTAAGAATGTTGGCTTTTATAAGGCCCCCAGTTGTTAAGCACTTTTTTGGTCGCCTTCCATTTTGCTGGATGAGAGGAGCAGAATCGATACATATTGGTATGTGGTGGCTTTTCTCACCAGTAGATGGTTTTGTAACATAAAACCTGTAGCAGAGGAAGGTAAGATTAAAGCCATAACTAAGTAAAAGGCAAATGACAAGCTCAGTCTGAGAACACAGATTAGAGGTGTTGCCCTGTTTTTTGGTAAAATAGCACAAGTCTGAAATTGCCACTTTACAGCAGTTCTTTTGTTTTCCTAAGCAAACAGACAAACCATAGTAAGACACATTTCAAAATTTTTGCCATTTGATGCCCAGGTTTTCAGAATTCCTAAAGCACTTAACAAATCCATCGGAGCTGTCAAAAGGGAGATATGTCTAGGCTTAGATTTTACTTCATTTTATAGTCAGAATATGTGTGTATGGATAATATACCACAATTGGAATTAAATTCTCTCTGTGGTCTTCTTAAGGTAATAAAAATTTTAAAATAGTGAATTAAAATTTATTTGGCCAGTATTCAAGTTGCCTTCTTTCTCCAATTTGTGATTGATGTCATTAATAAAATCTGAAAATGTAACTTTTTTTTTCTTTGGTGCTTACTATCTGTGAACAGAAGGAAATCTTTTTTCCCAGATTAATATGATGATTCATAACTAATTTAATTCTTAAGTTTCCTGTTCTTTGAGTCGCTTCCTTTGGCCTGTGAACTAAAAACCCCTTCCAAAGGAAGTGCCCTCACTGCATCAAAAAGTTTTAGACATCCAGTTTGTATGCTATGCTTGTGTTTCCTTTTCTGAAGTAAGGAGTAGGCTGAAACTTGTAGTCAAACACCAGCCACAGCTGAACTCTTGTGCAAAAGTTGATTGGATTGTAAGAACAAGCATCCTTCTTAAGGGTGCCTTGTAAGCAATTTCTAAACTATAACAGTTAATTTAAATGTTAGTATTTATAAAAAAGTGCAGCACTTGGTTTTACTCTACAAGAAGTTAAGCTTAGTTTGAAATAGAGGAAGTAGTTTTTAAAATGGTATTTAATGTGGTTATAATATATACAAGTCTGTATTGCAGGATAAATCATTCCTGCCTAGTTGTTTTTTATTTTTCTGACCAATTCTTGTCCTATAGCAAACCAATGAAGTTAGCAGAGTTTATGCTATAATACTGCAAACTTGAAGAGGTTGAATAGAAATACCAGAAATGCCTAAATTTAGAAAAAAAAGTTGCATCTTTATGTTTCATGGGTGTTTTAGCTTCTAAGGCAAGTGTAGTTTTAATGTTGTATTTTAGAATGTGATTGTGATTGGAACAATTTTTTTTTAAGAAAAATAAGCAGATTTTTACAGAATAACATGATTTTAGAACAGTAAGATTTTAATAAAACTTGATTCATTATAAGAGTCATAATAGCAGCACGAATGTTGACAGTGGTGTTATATTAACATTGGCCTGTGCTTAGGGTGTAATGAAAGGCACTGACAGTTTGCTAGTATAAAAAACTGTGCTGAAAAATTACTTCAGTAGTTCTCTTGGTAGTTACTACTAATGTGCTTTGTTGCCTTGAGCTCCCTCCCCCAGTTTCTGGGAGGATGGGAGATATTGAAGTTGAGAGTGTTGTGCCTTTTGCTTTAGCTTAAGTGAAAGATGCAAAGGGTTCCTGGTTTTCAAATACACCAGATTTTACCATAATTGTTGCCCTGTAAAAACTGTGGTATTTTCTCCTTTAAAGGACCATGCAGAAAAGAAAATGAATATGCATTCTGAAGTTAAGGATTTTTTATTTGTCATTGTTGTTCTTCTGAAGAACTTGGCAGTTTCCTCCAGTTGGATTTCAAGGAATAACACATTTGTTTACTTACTAACTATGAAGGACACTGATGCAAATAGCTAATAATCTGAAGCAATACTAATCTGAAGGTTCATAATTTGCAGGATGCTAGTGAATAACAAGGGACAGAGTTCTGCGTTTTCCTCCAATAATGTTTTTATTATCATGTTAAGTTTGGGGATTTTTTTGAAATCGGTTATGTATAGAAAGGTTCTAAATACTGTAAAATAATGAATCCATAATAATGGAGTAAGGTTCTTGCTCTTCACATGGATAAGGCTGGATGGAGTCTTAGATTAGAACTTGAAGGCAGTACAGACTTACTTTGAATTTTTCTTCTGTTAGGCTTCCTAGATTCCATTTAACTTTCAGCATATTTCAGGCTTTTTATTAATTTTCTCCCATTTACTACTTTTTCACTTACAGATCCCAAAACCTGGTGCCAAAATTTTCCTTTTGGTTTTGCTAACAATGCCATAAGTCATAGAACAGCCATGTGAAGACTTGTGATTTGCTTAGATCATTAAGTTATGTGATGCCTTCGGGTGCATTTCAGAGAAATAAGTCCTGTGGTTTTAACATCTGTAATAATGTTTTTCCTGTTGAATTATTTATAAGTTTTATAATCGCTTGTTTTATCACAATTAATGACATGAAATCTTCATTTCAGTTATCGTAGTTATTTCTCTCTTCCCTTTCTGGTCTCTTAAGACACACTAGTGTTAAAATCTGTATACTGTAGTATAAGAAACTATTTATGTGTCATCTGCTGCAACAATGCAGAGACCTAATCAAGACTGTGCTAGGAATATTGATGAATTACCTTAATGCACTGAAAGTACACACGTAGCTTAATCATTTTATGATGGAAACAAACAAAACCCAGACAAATGAACTGCAGATACTCAATAAAGTGAGATCAGTTTTGGGGTTTGTGACAAAAATGAACTGTTTTCAGAAAGAAAATAGCTTTATGTGCAACTATGAGAGAATAGAAAGAGTTGAAAATATGTGTTATGCTTAGGAAATGAGGGAGGACACATTTTTATGGGTATGTTCTTTTGAACATGAGTTGCTGCTGCAGCAAAAAAGCAATGAGTTTAAATGTTCTGTTCCAGATCATCCAAAATTGGTCATATGCAACATTAAGCACATCCCCACCCCTCCACACCCTCTGGCGGATACATTGTGTAGATCTTTGGGCTTCACTTGTAAGCCTTCTGTCTTTACGGAGGGGCTACACCTTCCCCTGCTGTCTTTCCTTCTGAACATAGGGAACCATATCCATTGGTCTGTTTCATTATTATATAAAATTTCTCATGCATTTTAAGACTTGATAAAAGTTGGTGTTAGCTTTTGCTTTACGCTTGTCTAATGGAGGAGGTTGAACTTAAATCTGGAAAGGGAAGTACAGAAGTATATTTGACTGAACAGGCTCTGCTGTTATGGAGGATGGGGGTTGAGGATGAAGTCTGATTGACATATGTTTTTATTCATAAATCAAGATGTGCAAAGCAGATACTAGTGTTGTAGTATTTCTTTTTACGTGTCTCAGGAAGTATAAGGGAATTCTTGTCTCTCTCTTATCAGTCATAGTAAATATGTGGTTGAAGTACAGGGCCCCCTGTCTGTCTTTAAAGAACTGTAAATGAAAAATTGTAGTGTAAATCATAAGAAAAATACAAGACAATTGAAACAGAAATATTTGTGATATTTGTGGTGGCATATATGAGCTTTGTTCACTTAAGGGTTCTACTTCTTTAATGAGTGTTTACTGTTGTTCATCTCTTCTCCATCCAAATTTGCATTATTTTGAGGCCCAGTGGACTCAAGCTACATTTCAATAGCACATTAGTAAAGCTGGTTTGTAAGTAGAACTCTTTTGTCCCTGCTCCAAGCCTGCTGCTGTTACTGGTGGAGGAGGGCTTGGAGAGCTTTGTGGGAATGCAGCTTCTCATCTCTGCTCTAGCCCACAGCCACAAGCGCTTCTGATGCTCTGCTTCTGTCTGCTGTCATTTACTTCTGTGTCATCCCTTGATTTCCATGACCAGACCGAATCCGTTTAGTTTTCTTCCTAGGGCTTTTTTTCACTTGCATGCCTATTTTTGTGATACCATCTTCATCTCTGCTACTCCTCAATTTGTTTTATTTTTATTGTGTTTTATCTTATACCTATTCGTGGGATGTAAACAAGCAAGAAAAACTCATTCTCATAAATCTTCTTTTATCAGTGTGAATTAATATCTAAGTGATGAATAATCATCCTTTTTAATGCAGGTGCTCAATTCTGTTCTTATGTCTATTTAATGTGGTTTTGATACCACTTACATTGTTACGGAGCAGCAATCAACAGAAGACAAATTTCATTGTAGACTAGATGTGGCAATGAACTTTGTATAGCCTTGTTTTAGTGAACTCTGTTACAAATCATTGCTCACATTGTATTGTAAAATACAATATCTGTATGCTGTATGAACCCATTGTCTGAATTCTCTTACCAGGATGGTGATTTTGATTTCACAGCACTCTGGTTCCACAAAAACAATTTGTACAAGCACTGCAAACCAGACAAGCTCCTAATATTTTTCCCTATATGGTATTTGATTCTCTGTTTGCTTGTTAATTTATCTTAACTTTTGTTTTATAGATTATTTATGTTTTCCAAATGATTTTGTAATATTGGGGTAGTCTAGATATGGTTGGGTTTATGGAGCTGGGGCTTACTTCTTCCATCTCTCTCAGTTGATGAGACCCTACAGTGTGCAATATACTAAGAATTTTGTCCATACTCTGTATAGAGCTGGCCAAACAGGAACTGGAAAGATCATCAGTAGATGGTGCAGGATTTGAGGTTGCATAGGAATGAGAGGATTTTTTCATGCCATGACTTTGTGTTGGGGTTTTGTTTCTTTGATGGGGTGGGGGAAAGGCGTGTTTGGATTTTTTGTGAGTTTTGTTGGGTTTGGGGATTTGGGGTCTTTTGGTTTGGTTCTTTTTTTTTTTTTTTCTCTTTAATGGTGATGTTTTGGTCTTAAGACAGGTGTTTGGACTCAAAATATTCCTTGTGCTTTAATAGGAGTCTCACAGTAACCAGAGGGACTGGCTGACCCCGATGTGGTATGTTAGAATAGCCTGATGGAATTATACAGGAGTGTATATTCATTGCAGGTTTTTCCAAGAACTTGCATACTAAGTATATACTATTGATTCTTGTGGTGTGTAACCTTGGTGACACCAAGGTTAACTGACTGCTGCTTTTGGGTCTGAGCCATCAGACCTGCTTTTAGCTTTCTTGTTTACTAGCAACTCACCCTTCTCTGTCTGTCCCCGTATGTACAGACACTGTCTGTACCCCTTCAGAGATGTAGGATTTATTGCCCAGCTGCACTGAGTCTCTGCAGTCTGTTTTGAACCTCAGACTACCCTGTGGTTTCGATGCCAAGGCTCTAGTCTTATGAATACTTAGATTTAAATTCATCTGTCTATCCCACAGTGGTGAAAGCAGACAGACATATAGATACAGACCTTTTTTAAAAGCTTTAAAGCAAAATTTTCCTAGGTAGCCATAGGAGATAAGGATCAAGGAATAAAATCTCAGCATTAAGTGTCCTCCAGTTACCCCTTCTCTTTACTGGCCTTTAGATTTATGTGAGAACAAAATGGTGAACTCAGAATCTTTTACCTGTATCTCAGCTGTTCTGCATAATACGGGGTATTTCTCTTTAAGTCTCTATACAGATCATCTTCCACTGATGTAAACTTTTTAACTTCCATTTCTGACTGGAACACTAGCCAAGAGCAGTGGAGGTCTTACTCTGGCTACTTGTGGTTGAATTCCCTCCTTCCTGCACCCTCCATCTTCAACATCTTGCCTGTAGCTTTTAAGACTCAACTTTCACAGTCATTTCTTTTTCTACTGTTTAGGAATTTCCCATTCTCCAAACCTTAGGCTCTCGAGATAAACTTGGTCTGACAGTTTTCCCTAATTTTTTTCTGTGTTATAATTCTTAGAGGTTCCACCTGAACATTTGAGTCTTTCTGTCCTATTGGGTATTCAGGCTGTCAGACCTAGATCAGAGAGCAAGTGCAAAAGCGCTTCTTCCCCTAGACCATTCCTGATGGAGTAATTTCCAAACCTCAAGCAGGATTCAAAAACTGTGCCTCCCAGTTACGGTAACACTGTGATAATTTAATGAGTAGGTTCATGTCTTTTATATGAATGGTGTAATTTACTTCTCTCATGTTAAAATTTACCATAAGGAAATGATCCTTACTTGAATATGTTGATTTTGTCTTTCCCAAATGTATGTGTAATTTCAGGATTTGTTTTAAATCCTATGTAAGAATAAAGTTGGTTTTAAGATTATTATTTTTTTGCATTTTCTTTTCCACTTTTCTCATTTCAGATGTTGCAGTTGTGGACATGAGTGATATTTCCAAGCAACCATCACTGTTCTACCACCTTGGTGTGCGTGAAAGCTTTGACATGGCCAATAATGTTATACTTTACCATGACACTGATGCTGACACTGCTCAGTCTCTCAAAGTAAGGTTCTCACTTGAAAATCTGCTTCATTTCAGAAATATCTTTAAATACCTGAATCTGCAAATGTTTCTGTTTTTCTGAAACTTCCACTGAATGTAATTTCCCGAGGGCTACATAACAGAATCATGATAAGAAGAAACAGTTGCTAGCAAAAATAGTAATAATTAGAACAGTATAAAAGCTTTTTTATAAGAAAAGTTCCATAATGTGGTACTGATTTTGCTTCATATGGTTAGACTTGGAAGTGAGAGTGCAGGTCTGATTTTTTCCTTCCTTTCCTTCTTAGTTTTAGTACATAAAAAAAAAAAAGTTATGGTTTCTATTATAAGGACACTTGAACAAGGGCTGTATTGGAATCTACTCCTATTATTGAAGCACTTCAGACGAGGTTTGTATTCCCTAGGTGCTGAGCAGCTAAAACTACAGGAATCTCCTTTTTATTGCTATTTGAAGATTAAAAAAGAGATCCTTGCCAAATCTTTTTATAGAACTATCGTTCATTTTTATAGTAGGATAATACATGCTATACACTTAAGTCCTGAAACTGCTGTTCTGGATGCAAGTCATAGGTTGTGGATGTTTCTGCCTTTCTCAGTGCCATCTATTTCTGCTTTTAATATCATCCATTTTCTGCTGCCTTCACTGAGGGCAGCATTGTTCTTGCTTTGTTGTTTTTTTCCTTATTTTGAGTTATTGCCCCTTGCTACTTTGCTTTTTTCACACCATCAATGTCCAAAAATCCTTTTGGGAATTCTCCAACCTCTCTTGATCCTGTAAGAATATTGTTTCATCTTAATTTTAAGTCTCCTTCTTTCTTCCCCAGAAAAGCTCCGTTCGGTCACAACTTCTCATTCATCTTCTCTGATCTCAATGTCACTGATTTTAGTCTCGTGTATTTAGTGTCCCATACCTGTTTCTTCCTGCAGTGGTCCACATACACATTCACATTCCATGTGACCTGGAGTCACAAGAACTGAAGAGTTGGAGCCTCTCACACTCTTGCTCAAAGAGGTTATCCATACGGCTATGAGCTAAGGTATACTGGCATGTCTTCCTTTCCTCCAGCTAATCTGGATGGGCAGGAATACGGCTTTTCATCCTGTGTTGGTAATACACCTGACTGCAATGAAATATTTCATTTTTGTTTTTCATCAGCACATTTCTGTCTTTCTTTTATGCTGTCGCTCAGATGTTCTGATCAACTTGGTTCTCCCAAGCACAGGCTAATCATCTTCTGTTTGTCACTGCCCAATGGGGATGGCTTTGATTTCTGCACTTGGTGCCAATACTCAAGCACCTGCTCCATAACTGGAGTGCTGAATGATCTCCAGGATTACATCCATCTGGTTGGCTCTTCAGATTGATTGTTGTCAGAACTTGCAAGTCTTTGCACTGTCAGTTGTAAGGCTTTTTTTTTCTGAGGATGTAAAGCTCAAGTCTGCGGACCTGGGAACCCTGGAACATGACTGGGTCACATAAAGCTAGAAAAGCTTTGTCTTCATGTCTCTTCTTCAGTGCCTCTGTCAATGGCACTGATATCTTCCTCATCTCTCAGTTGTTTGCATTACCTCTTTGGCCTATATAGGTCCCTAGCATGTGTTACTATGGGATCATAAAGCTCGATGTAAGTTCCTGGAACCAAGCAGAAGAGATCCTCTGTATCAAGTGCTAGAGTAGTTTAAGCAGAGCACTGGTTCAGGGTTCAGTCCTACCCTGTTGTCCTTGGTATCTCTTCTGCAACTGAGCCCCAGTTCAGTATCGGGTAGCATTCAAATATGCTAATACAACTTTCTTAGGAATACTTCAGAAAGTAGACAGGGATTGTTCTTGGGGTATTTCAGCCAGGAACAGTCCATGACACATTTCACAGTTTCAGAAGAGTTAATTTCTCCTGCTGAGAAAGATCTTTATCTGCAGTAGGTAAGGCTCTATTGGAGATACTTGCTTGCCTAGGTAGACATTAAATTTCAGATATGTGATATTTCAGATGTCTAAGCCTTCCATCACTTTTTTTCTGATGTATTTTATTGGTCTTAAGGAGTCTTAAGTTAATGAGTAATTCTGTATTTTTGACCATCTGCCGATGTTTCTTTGTTCTCAAGTTTATGACTAATTTGGTCAGGACTTTTTTCCTTCCCTTCAGGAATTTATTACTTTGTTTGGATCTAGGTTGCTGTGCACACCTCTTAGGAGTGGTTAGCCTAAGTGTTACAAAGGCAGTATTCATGTCTGCTGTTACTTCTACTGAAGATCCGTGAAGTTCAGGCTGCCTGACTTTATGTAGTTTATCTCTTATGACCCATACTGAAATTGTCCCAGGAGTTGTCTCTTTAGTTTCACCGATGTTCTTTCCAAAACAATCTAGTTCTGAGGACATAAGAGATTATGTAATCTGGCTGTCAAGAGAGTCATATTTGCAGAACTAAAGCTCTTAGATGGCCCCTGATATTTTGTCTATTGTTGAGGAAAAGGATGTGTTGGCATGATCATTTCTGTGCAGTCCAAGTGGATTTCAGGCTTTCACATGTGAAGTTGCTAAGCAGAATGACCTTAGGTTTTCAGAGCACATTCCATTAAATTATATTGATAACCTTGCTTAGAAACAAGTCTACATCTAATATTTGTAGCATGGCTTACCTGATGATCTCTTCAGTTTGACCGAGCAGTGTTCATTGGACATGTAATCCATCACTAAAAAGAGGAGAAGGTTACTTACTGGCAACTGAAATCTTTGAGATCTGGTTTATGTGCCCATTAGTTTATCATTGCTTCACAGTTTCGATCTCTCTCTTTAGATTTTAAGGTGAAAAGAATTAGGGTGTAGGAGGAATGTGTTGATCTGTGCCAATCTGGTAGGAAAGGAGCTTAGGTATCTGAAGGATACCCTTTTAGAGAGAAAAACCCACCAGCTTTGAATGCTTTTGTCTCACAAATGCCCGGAATGTGTCTGGGTGTGCCCAGTCTGACAAACTCCAGTAACTGGCAAGTACAACTTCCTTTATATTCTGAGCGCTTCTTCAAACAGGTTTCTTTGCTGAATTGTTAATTTTTATGACTTTTCTTGATGTTCTATCTCTTTACTGGGAATCTACTGTGTCAGGAAATCTGAACTATGCTGTGAAGAAAACATCTGCGTGTATATATGTGTAGCAGTGATTTTTATTGAAAATAATAATTCCCAGTAAAAACAATTAAACATCTCTATTATCTCTTTTTTTCCCCACAGGATATGGTGTCTCAGAAAAACACAGTAAGTATTAAATCCACATTCATTTTAAAACACAAAATGGAAATACTACATTTGAAACAACTGTAATAAATAAAAAAGCTCTGCATGATTTAAGGAAGTTGTTTTACCTATATACAATTCAAACTAATGGAAATCTTGTCGACTTTCTTTCCAAAGTAAAGCTAGATGTAAAAATTACTTTACTTTTTTAAGTAAAGGTGCCAGTAGATTTTATATGTAGGTTGACAGATCAAAATATAAACTCAGAAATTGAAAATCTCTTTATCCCTCTACCACCTTCACCCATTTGTGCAAATGTATATGTGTGTGCAATGCCTTAATGGGGCTTACTCTTGTATCTCAGACGGCTTTGGCTACTGTATACCCATCCTCTTCCTTACAAATTCACATATTTACTTAGAAATATAAAAAAAGCTTATTTCCCCCCCAAAAATATTCTTACAACTAGTGCTAGTAAAACCAAAGAAGTAAGTCTGAGTTAAGATAAAATGTCGATGTTATTTTAGGCTTTTTGAAATATGCCACAATATCTTATACAGTTGCATATTTTGTCATACTTCATGTCAGTGGTTATTTTCATTAAATCCTCCACACTTTATTTTGAGGACTGCTGAATTTGCAAAACTCTTAAAACTTCTCTTTATCCTTTCTTTTTCCCTCCGTTCACCATATACTTTTATTTTCTTCTGAACAGTATTGAGTAGGAATAAAATAATAAAATTGTCTTAGAGCTTGATAATAATTTAAAAGAGAAGTAGAAGAAATAATGCATTAGTCACAGCAGTTTATTTTGAGCTGCTGTTTCTATTTGGCCCACAGCGCTGCATTAAGACTAAAGATAGATCAGTTTTAGCAAATGTAAATGCAGGTCATCCTTCCTGACTGTCTGGGGATCTTTGAACTAGTTTGACCTGTGTGGTGGGAACTGCTTTTACTGGCCTATAGTTTTGTTAAGGGGGACTCAGAATGAGGCAGATTTGCTTGTAATTCCTACTGTCCGTCAGCTGGTGGATGACCAAAATTTCACAGGCATGTGTTTTCCCCTCCAGAGCAAGAGGGAGAATTATGCCTGAGCTATTTGGTGGGAATTCCAGAAGTGGAGTAAAGGAAAAGGGGACAGTGGCAAGTTCAGCCTAGTGCAATCAGATTAGCAGCCTGCAGTCTTCTCTTTTGGCAGATTCTTTCTCCAAAAAAGGAGGTATTTACCTTCACACTGAAGAGAAGAAAAGATAGAATCACAGAATATGCTGAGTTGGAAGAGATCCATGAGGATCATCAAGACCAACTCCTGACCCTGCACAGGACATTCCCAAGAATCACACCATGTGCCTTAGAGCATTGTCCAAACGCTTCCTGGACTCAGACAGGCTTGATACTGTGACCAGTTCCCTGGGGAGCCTGTTCCAGTGCCCAGCCACCCTCTGGGTGAAAAACTTTTTCCTGATATCCAACCTAAACCCCCCAACAGCTTTATGCTGTTGGTTCTAGTGACATGGTTTCTACAGCACGACCTGGTATTGGACCTATAAACACCATGTGGCTAGCAAAAGGGGTAGGGAGACATCCCTAAACTAGGATCCTGATCCCTCCTTTAAAAAGGAGGGACTTCCTAATCTACTTTCTTCAAGTGCTTAAATTAAGAAAGCAGTTGTGAGTAAAATACAGTGAGGAAAAAATGACTTTTAATATCAAGTATGGATTCTTGACCCTTTTGTGTTATTTGAAGTTGTTCATATTTTCTTTTATTAGATAAATGTACTCCAGTATTTCATTCTTTCCTCAGTTTTTTTAATCAGAAATTAGAACAAACTCATTAGCAAGCTAAATAGTTAATAGGTTAAAACAATGTTTTTCTAAGTTGAAGCTGACTTCAAACAGACAATTGCTTTTCCCTCCTTTCCAATCCACTGAGTTGTCATAAGAGGTTTGCAGTTTACCACTGATCCAATATGGTGCCGCTGCTTCATTATTCGGTTAAATATTTGACAACCGTATGGACAACATCTTGTTTGAAGTTAATTGCTAATGAGGCTTGCTGTGCTTATCAAGGAGGCACAGAATTGGCATGAATTTATTGGGTCCAGTCAAGTATGTAGTTAGATAACCATTTCAGTTTAATTGCTGAATATTAGATACAGGAGTTAATACCCCTTTACTAGGGCTTTGTGCTTTCCTGTCACTTTTCCTGATTGAAGAGTATGGATATGCCTCTGCTGTATCTGTGGAACAGTAGACAGAGCTTAAATGCACTCTTCATCAGGGGCTGGAGGCATGCTGGAAAGAGGATAGATAGTCAATCTGCTAAGCCTTGCAGTGGTAGCCACAGGAATATCCTTGCTGGAGAAGTCCTCTCCGTGTTTTACAAGGTCTGTCTCCATGCATCTGTGCGGTATGTAAGGAAAAGGGAACAAGTGAGATTGTTACCAGGCACAGCACACCTTCGTTCCAGCAGCAAGAGTGAAACTTTCTGTGCTGGCTGCTGTAGCTTGGAGCTTTCTCTGAGGTTTCCCTGCCCTCACCTTTGCTATTTATCCTGCAAATGTCAAGTAATCTGCAAAGGTGCAAAAATCTTAGCCTAGAACAGATGTGGATCTGCGCTAAGGGTGCAGAGAAGGTGAATGACTAGTGTGTCATCTGGGGCTATTTGCTTTTGTGTAGTACAACTAAGCCTTGAAGAGAATGGATGTTTTCCATGTAAAGAAAATATTATTCTAATTCAGCATTGAGGAGGAGACAAGAGCAAGGAAACTGTACATAAAGCTGAAAACAATGCATAGGAAAAAAAAAGGTCAACAATTCATTTGAGATTTGGCCTGAGTACAGCTGACCTGACAGTGAAAATTATGCAGCAGCATGCTGCAGTGGTGTGAGTCTGAGAGGTTTAATAGCTTACTGTCTGAAGAAAGAGTGTGAGAGTAGGAGAACTTCCTTCCTTCCACCATGCAGGAGCGAAGATTTCAGGGATAAGATGGGAAATATGATTCGGTTCTACTTGACTCACCTAAACAAGCAATTAAAATTCTGTATTGATAATTTATTGCATACTTGGATGCAAAAGGAAAGAATTATTGGATGTGGGAGTTCAGGTCCCAAGACAGAATTGCCCTGGCATGAAATTCAAGGTCAAGATTCTGTGTCCCATCAGTTAGATTTCCTTCTGTAGAGCTCATCTGAGCTTTGAGGACTATTTTCTGTTAATTTTACTAAGGATTGCCCACCTTCCTATTTTCTGTCAAAATTATTATCAATAGCATAAATGGCAAATTTGCAGTCTTACAGAACAGGTTTTTTCTTGTGCCATTATAAAAGAATGGACTAAAGGGTAGAGGAAAAAAATGTATCTATGAAAATGGACTTGTGCTTTGGAGTTTCTTTAGGTGTCAGATGAACGTTGGTTTACTGGAGAAATGAAATTTCAAGGATTTTCAAATGTGAAAGGTTAAAAAAATAATTTTCCCCAAACCCGTTGTAATAGTCAAAATCCATGGGAAAGCTGTTCTATTTTGATGAAACATTTTGTTGCCATCCTTGATATTTTATATTTTTTTAGAAAGGAAATTTCATCTCCTTCTACAGGATTTTAAGGAATGATGAATATAAAAAGTTCAAGATTGAGTGAAGAAAAAAATGCACAAGGAGCTTTTAAAAAATCGGTGGAGTCAGGTAGCAAAATGTACAGTCCTTCTGGCAATAGCTCGAGCATTAGTTGCACATAGTTTGAGATACATACTTTGATCCATTTAGTTTGTTTGAATGAGGCATTGAAAATACAAACTAGAACTTTCCGCTCTGGAAAAATTATTTTGGCAAGTACAGAACAATAAGGAGAAAGACTTAATAGTTAATTTTTCTTTAGTTGATGGTATACCTGCAGAAATTAGAATAACCCTGTTAATTGTGTTCAGGGAAGGTATTTAAAGAAAGTAGGCTGGCTGTTAAGCCAAAAGGTTTTTTATAGTATACTTAGACCTGTGGGCCTGATGAAATATTTTCAGAGATTTAAATAGTTATTTTTCATTAAATCCTGTATAGGAAGCAGAGAATAATGTCTGGGTCATGGAGGAGTCATTAGCAAAAATTCTTCTTGATCTAAAGGGAACTGGATTGCAATTTATCCTTGCCACAAGGAATTTTTATGTTGAAAAATCACTTTTTATTGTAACTGGCAGAAAGTCTTTTCAGAGTTTCAGTAGCTGTATAAATTAGACTGTATATACTGTTTCAAGGCAATGAACATTGAAGAAAACTAAATAGAAAGATTTTGGCACTTGGATTCATATTCTCCAATTAAGTAGCCCCAGTGGATTGAAATGAGAGCCAAGACTCTGAAGTATGATTACATTATATGAATTTAGTAATCCAAAGAAATACTATTACAAAGTAGTAATAATATTTTTTATTTTCTAATTATTTTTACAGTGTGTAAAAGCTTATATGATACAGTCTTTTAATGATATATTTCTAAAAAGGCCTGAGGTGGCAGAAGTGTTAAAAGAGATTGTAAAAGGGCACAGAATGAAAGAGTAGGAACATCTTAAATACAATATTTTTTTCTTTTGGGTGTAAAGTAGCACAAAGGCAATGACTAACCCAGCAAATGTTACTTTTAATGCTTCTAATCTCAAAATATGCCACTGTTACTTTTGATAATGAAAACAAAGTCTTTTAAATTTATTTATGAAAGTTAGTTTTGATAGAAATATTACTATCTCAAGCAATCCATAGTGGTTGGAATATAGTTAATTAATCAGGTAATGAGTCCGACAGATTCGTAGAAGGAAGACTTGAGAGCATCTTAATGCTGACACAGGGAGAGGTATAGACATGTCATGTAGATAGATAGGAGAAATCTTACATTCTGGTGACAAAGTATTGACCTGTTTTCTGGGCCTTGTAAATATAGTCTTCCTGTAAATATCTGTATTCATTTTCTGTTGTTTCTTTCTTTAATTATTTCTTTATTCATGTGTCATGTCTGTCTTTGATTCTTATGGTGTTTTGTGGTGGTGTTTTCCTCTGTGTTGTTTTATTTCAATTTGGAGTAGGTTGCCAACCTCAAAGCTTTTCTTCGGGTTCAAGTACCTCCCGAGTACCACAGTGGTAATCTAATAGGCAAAGTATGTATCACTTCAAATCTGTTTTCTGTTGAATAGAAGTGCCATCCTTTTTACCGTGTTTCTAGAAAAATGTATAAGGATAATTTAAGGATAGTGCTTGACAGGGTCTTTCCTTTGGGGTGATTGGAGTACGTGGTCCTTGCAAGCTAGATCCCAGGCATTTAGAATATTTGTCTTGTGATAATCTCTCTTTACAGTCTTTGCATAAAGATATCGCATATATTTAACTTTTAAAAAGGAAGTATTTTTTGGAGGTTTATATTAGCCTAATCACTTGTATTGCAAGATGTCACAGAAAACAATGGTGAAAATCATAATACTGGAGACAATGGTGAATTAAACTCCCTGAACACTCAGGAGTTTGTGACTCAAGTGAATGCAGTTCATTTACTGTTACCCTGTGTTTTCCTTCTAACTGATTTGTAAGATAGGATAAGCACTCCTAATACTCCTGAATGAGTGGCAAAGTGAATAGCATGGCTCAAGAAAAATAATTGTTCTATTAGCTAGACTCTGCAAATTTTACTCAAAATTATTTATTTGGAAAAAAACACCTTTGATTCTAGTGTAGCATCTCTATCACAAAGTGACAGTTGCATCGGAATAACTGTAGCAGTACAATTGAAAAAAACCTGTTTATGTTATTAAGGTCAACAATTCACTTTTAACAGCATTAGCAAAATGTTTAGAAGAGTATTTTAAGACAAATATCAGTCTATATTTGGCCTGTGTTGCCTAGAGCCTAAAAATGTCTTATGTGGGCCTCACTCTTTCAGCCCTTCAGCAAAGGCATGCCTCTCTGCTTAATTCCTTTAACCATTTATACTGAAGAACAGGTCCCTCTCTCAACTTACTTGCAGTTGTTTCTTGGGTTGGGTTTTTTATGTTCTTGAACTTTTGTCTCTTTTTGTGGTAGATTTTAAAATGTTGTGATTGAATACAGAAGTTTCATTGCTAGCATACTGGGCATACATTAGTTGCTGGAAGATGAGCTGTTGAGAGGTTTTGTTTTTTTTTTTTGTTTGCTTGGCTATAATTTTTAACTTAAAAATTTCTCAAAATCAGATAATGAAAATAGCTTAGCTAATAATCTTGAAATTAACCAACTCAATCTACAGCCTTTGTAAGTTATAATTCTGTTACAATTAAATGTCATAATTTATAGATTTTAATTTATATATATTTGCAGCTAGAATTGTTATATATGTTACTTCATATATATCTAAGCCATGTATTCATTATCTTACAAAGCAATAGCTGGTGCATGACAAGACATTATTTTAAAAATTATTAGCTTTCGGTGTCAGAGACCAGCATCCTAAGTAGAAGATCAGAAGAAGCAAGGGTAATATTTTCAACCATCTCTAACTCTTGTTAGCATAAGAAAAGTAGATGAACTGCTTTTTTACGTAATGAAGATAAGAAAGACTCTCTGAAAAAGGCCACGCAGTCTATATGAAGCAGTTTTATAATTTATCATATGTAATAGTGGATAGAAGAAGCTAGAAAATTGGAGCTGATTGCTTTTCAGACAAGGTGATGTGCTCAAATATGTGCAGGGTTCCTGACTTCTGCACACAAAAATGTGTTTGTTATGTGTAAAAATGTGGGTTTAATTGCAGAGATTTCACTATGCAAAGAGAGACAAGAAATCTAAGTCAAGTAGATGATATGTTGGCTGGATAAGATTAATACAGTGTTTCACGTGTCATTTAATTTTTTTCTGAAAATTGCTTTGCTTTTTCAGTAGATAACTGCAGCTCTCTTTGCGTCACAAGATACATCACACTTGCAAATTGGATTTTTTTTTTCATTGCAGAAAGAACTAATTTGCTGTTACAGGTTTAAGAATAGAGTTTATAAACAAGCAACTTTTGCATTGCGCTGAAGTTAGTGTTTATTTGAATAAACTTAGGACTAAATTGTTTCAACATATTGGTGATTTGGGTTGCACTTTTTCCGACTTTTTTAGCAGGAAATAAAGATAACAATCCAACAGATAATTATATTGGTACTATAATGTAGTACCAATATACAGTATATAGAATGTACTATAGGGTTTGTAAGGAAGGAATGTGACTTGACACAAACACAGATCAGCAACAGGATGTACTGATACAGTTTTTTTTATCTGTATTTTTAGTAACTGCATGGCCTACATTTTTAAGTTCCTGTGAACAATTTACTTCTCTTGTCTATTTTATTAATACAAATAAAAATGTGCCATCTTCATATTCATTCTTTTCGTTATCTCAGCATTCTCCCAGTGTTCAAGGTGACTTTAAATGGCTACGGCTTTTCTGCAGGCTTAGATGATATGAAAAAATGAAAGGTATGATTTTGCTATACAAGTTCATTGCCTTGGTTACCTCCAAGGTGGTGGTTGAAGGGCATTTAGTGGTAGGTGGTTGTGGTAGATGTATCATACTGATCCATGCTGCAGTGCTCCTGTCTAGTTACTCTGAAATGTAAAGTTTACTTTTCTTCTAAACAGCAGAGTTCTCGTAGCTCAAATGGGATACAGCTTCTACTGACTGTGGAAAACTTCACACTGGTCTGGTTTTTGGGGTCTTTCTTAGGATTTGAAGACTCTGAACTTGCTGGTTTTGGGCTCTGAACGGCATTTCCTGTGTCCTCTCCCATTTCAGTACCTTGACCAAGTTTACACATTTTATGTGACATATTATGTTTTTTTGGGTTTTAATTCTAGAATTTTGTGTTACAAGTACTACATGTATTGCAAAATATTTCCAACTTTCGGGTTTTGGTTGGTTTCGTGTTTGAGGTAGCATACAGCAGATGTTTTGTAGGCTATTCTGGATTAAACATCTTTATAGTCCTTCCAGTGCCTATGTTTCTCTATTTCTCTCTTTGTGGGGAGCTCTGCATCATATCTTTCTTAGTACAGAGTGAGCCTAGAGGATACAAGTACATGTCTGACCCAAAACATTTGGAAACAGAAGGTTAGCTGGTAACAGACTCTATTAGGATTTGTACATCACATAAAAAAAAAAAATTGAACAGTTTTGTTGTATTGTCCCTTAACAGACCTGGACCCTTACTCATCACCCTTGTTAATATTTGTAATTCTTCCACAGAAATTTCCTTTTAATGCTTGCAAATCTTGTGCTAAACAGTGCACTAAAACTTCATAGTGCACCAGCACTACTCTGGTTGGTTTTTCTGACAGCAAAAGATTCTGTGTACACACAAGTATATTTCCATTTTCATTTGTTTTCTAAATGCTGCCTGTTTTTATTTTAGGCTTCCAGTGGCAACTATTATTTTATTCCATACATTGTCACACCTTGTGCTGACTACTTTTGCTGTGAAAGTGATGCCCAACGAAGAGCTTCTGAGTACATGCAGCCCAGCTGGGACAATATCCTGGGGCCACTTTGTGTCCCACTGGTGGACAAGTTTCTCAGCCTTCTCAAGGATGTTCATGTTACATCATGGTAATGTTACAACACATAAACTTCAGGAACCTTTGATAGTCTCTTTTTAGTGTTATGCAAAAAAGATACAGAATTTCTGGTAGCACTGATTTTTTATTTTTTCACTGTGCTTAATATAGTGGTAAAAGAAGCCGCTAACTTTACTACTTTCTATATTCCTGTCCTGCAGCTGTTGCAGTTAACTAATCATGTTATGCTACAATTTGATTTATGATTACTTTCCAATAAGCACAGGCAGTCCATGGATAAGATAAAGTGCTTAAGTTTAAATTACAGTGCATAAGGCTGTAACAGGAGATAAGATCATAGCTTCTTCATAGAGCTCAAAGCCAAACACTGTCCCTTTCTGTCACCAAATAAAATATATATATATGGCAGCAATGGGCAATCAAATATAACTTTCATGGTTTGGTTTTATTTTTAAATAGTAACCTTTTGATGTCACCTAATAAATGAGATATTATTTAGCTGCTTCTACAAGGGACTGTTGGAGTTTTGAGATTGGGGCTGAAGAAGGAGGTCTCTCTCCACTGCTCACCCTGTACTCTGCAGCTAGTCTTGTTTTGTACATATTTCTGCAAAACGCTAGGAGAGACTGAGCTGCTAGATTTTAATTTTCCTAGTGTCTGAAGCATGAGGTAGCACTGAGGGCCCTTGGATTTCTTTCTGTTTCCCCATTGCCATCTCACCCAAGTGAAAGGCTTGCCTAAAACCCTCTCTTTCTCGTGTGGTCCCACCCTTGGGATCCCATGGATGACCCTGCTGTGACATCCCACCCTGAAGAGGAGGGGAGCACCCAAGATTCCTAGGTGCTCATGGTTGAAAGGAATGACAAAAGTCAGAGGGTCTGCAAAAGCGTAGAAAGTTTATTATTAGTAAACTACACACTTGGCATGGAAATTGGTATGGTAGTGCCTAACCTCCTAGTACAAGCACATGGCAGTGGGTTTTGGATAAAGGGATAGGGTGAAAAGAAAGAGAGGGAGATGAATTGAAGAGAGGGAGAGAGAAAGAAAGAAAGAGAGAGAGAGATCACCCATCCCGGCTCCAGTGTCAGTCCAGCAGACATCCTGGGCTTTGTTGGGGGGCCTTTTTATAGATAAGTTTATTTTTCTAGATAAGCACAGTTGGCCCTGGCAGTAGTAAATTTTGGTACCATTTAGTGTTTGTGTCATTGTGAAATGATGCTCTGAGCACCAGCTGTCCAAAGCTGCTTTGTCTCTGACAGTTACAACCAGGGCTGTGGTTATTTTGGGTTTGATAATTCTGTTGTGAAGTCCTACAGTAAAACCTCTTTTCTCTTTCCCATTTTCAGGCTGAAGTGCCTGAAAGAGGCTTTTGTACAGCTGCAGAATTAGACACTGTTGTGGTAGATCCCTGTGAAGAGGTAGATGTAGTTAGATGATACCTCATTCCTGCCAAAAGCTTGAATAAATTTGAAGATGTTAAGTGTTCCATCATTCTTGAAAGTGAGACTCTCATTCCTAAGTCATTCGGTTACTTTTGAAAACTATTAACCAGTTACCACCATTTGGTTTGGGTAGCAAAAGAAGAACTAATTATCATTAGCCTAATTATCATTAGCCTGGTAGAAGCCAATGCTGGATAGAAACCTGAGACTGGTGAATTAGCCTTAACCTCCAGTGACAGTAAAGCAACTACTGAAAGCTTTCCACTAGTGCTTTTTGTGACCTTGCTGCTCTGATTATATCTTATATATGTCAGGCTTAGGTGTAGGGTTTTTGCTAAGCAAGGTAGAATGCTTTGCAAAACTCATTTGTAAACAAGAAAGGGATTGTATGCACTTGAGTATCTGTCAGATGACATCTGCTAACTTCTGAACTATAGACTTCATAACCTTCTCCAGATAAACTTTCCCCTAAGTAGTTTGTCCAGGCCATTTATACCTGCCGTACTTGGTAATATAAATACGACTTTTTATTTTACAAACGCTCTGATGTTGCATTGCACACTGATGTTCGTGTAAATAAGATGCACTTGCTGGAGGCTTTTACATAGATCCTGCCCACATTATGTATTATGTTAATCAAAGAGATTGCAACTAAATCAGCTTTTGGTGGCTAGCTTTTGTTTTAGTTTCTTTGTTTGCAAGCCTCTTTCCTCCTTTCATGATAAAATAACATACCTCCTCTTTACATCACACTGGTCTTTCCTCTCTGTGACACTTTATTATCCCAGTTGCTGTCTTCTTTATGGTTCAGAGGCAAAGTACCATGTCTGTCATGATCAGTAATGGGGCAAAGAAATGCCCCAGTTTTCCTGTGTTGATAAAATTACCTCACAATCCTGGTTATAAACATATTGATAGAGAGCCCCACATTCTGAGATGGGGCAAGGTGGAATATTTGTAAGTAGTTAATGAAAAATCTGGAGACATTTGATGTGCACCTTACTCTGAGGAAATGGTACTTCTTATTAGAAATATAGTCAGATTTCGTAAGAAATATCCAACAGTCTTCTTCCCAGATGTCTGTCTTTCATTTCTTTAGTACATATTATAAAGAAACACTGCTAAATGACATTAGAAAAGCTAGAGAGAAGTACCAGGGAGATGAACTGGCTAAGGAGCTGGCCAGAATTAAACTTCGTATGGATAATACTGAAGTGCTGACTTCTGACATCGTCATAAACCTGCTGCTTTCCTACAGAGATATTCAGGTATGTGCCTAAAGACTAAGGAAGATAATTTCACCATGGGACTTTCTCTCTTGTTTGTTCTTCTGTACTTCATTGTTTGTAAAACAGTGATTCAAAGCTGCCACTAAATCGGCACAATTGTTACATTGTTTAACGTTTTGACTTGTCTGTTAAGCAAGGTAAGGAACTAGAGACTTATTTATTTTGCCTATGAACAAAAGACACAGATTAGGTGCCTTCCCAAGGTCTCTTCCATTGTTTTTAGTAATCTTTACTTCCTTAAAAAAAATAAAAAGAACAATTTCCCTGCCAAAGCAAGGCTCTTGCTTTGCCCTTCCTTCCCTTTCCTTCTTCCCTGCCAAAGTCAGAGGTATTTAGAAATGAAGAAAATGCATTTGTTGTGACCACTGTATTGGCCAGAGATGCCCAAATTGAGAACTATCATTTAAAAAACCACTAATTTGCTTTTAAAATATAACTGCACCTTTTTTTTTAAAATTTTATTTTTTAAGTAAGTTTTTTAAATAAGCCTGTGTGCTGTCTTTCCAAACTGAGTCTGTGCATTTGACATCCCTTTTAAAATACAGTTCCAGTCATTCTACAGAATATTTATTCCATCAGGCGCTAAGTTGGTTATTTCATAAGTATAAACGGGTTGTGAGAGCAGTGGGTGACCACATCATCCGACATTACCCAACTTTCCATACTGAGATGTGCGTTTTCCTGCAGCACTTTATGCACCTTCACTTTGATTGTCTCTGGTGATCATTCGCATTCTTTCAAAAGGTCTGCTTTGAGAAACATACTCATCTCAAAACATGTCTTGAACAAACAGATTAAGTAAGGTGAGGCCATTTGAGATGCCAGTAAACTGGCTTCCTCAGCAATATACATGTGGGTTACCTCTGAGAAGCTGCAGCGATGTACAGTCGGTGACGCACCGCAGAGTGAACTGTGCTCAAGTCTGCGACAACCCGATGAAATGTCGTTCATCAAAAGTCCTTAATAAGGCCAGAAAGAGCCAGACTCGTCACCTCTACTTCCTGGTGCTGGGAATGCAATCAGTCAAACTAGTTAGAGGCATTCAGTAATATGGGCAGTGGCATTGTGGTGAGGAAGAGGCAAGCTCTGACATGGACAGACAAAATCCCTGTTTATTCTTATGCAGCGTTTGTAGCTGTTTCACTAACTGTTCTAGGAACAATCACCTGAGAAACTGTCTTAGCAGTTATGATACATTTTAGCTTCGTGGTGCTTTCCTCTGCTTTCAGTGTCTTCTACTTTCATTCTTTTTTTTGTTTTTTAATTTCAGGACTATGATGCTATGGTGAAGCTGGTAGAAACACTGGAAATGCTTCCTACCTGTGATCTGGCTGATCAACACAACATTAAATTTCATTATGCTTTTGCGTTGAATCGGTAAGAATCATTGATTGAGGTTGATCTTTAAAAATAAAAAACTGTGTTTACCTATAATATTCTATTCTAATTTCAGCATACAGAACAGCATTAATGTTGCTCAGTATGACTGATTGAGCCTACCAGGAACAAAACACAGTCTATGCAAAACAGAATTAGCAGCTGTATCTGACCCTGCAGAATGTTAATATGTGCTTAATTTCATTAAGAAGTATACTAGAACAGTGATCATAATCAACAGAGAAAGTAATTAAGAGAGAAAGTAATTCATTTATTTCCCCTTGGACTCTAACTGAGTTATGTTGGCAGTGAATCTCACTTAGCATTGTCAAGTCAGAGTTATTTCAGTGCTGCACAGAGCCACTGATATGGCAGACAAGGGACACAGGATTGAGGCTTCTGGGCGCCTTGAGGCTTTGCTGGCACATCAGGTGGACACAAGCCCAATCTGAACAACAGTTGTGTGTAGGTCTGGGTTAACAACTTGTGCTAAAGTAAGGGACAGGGATGTTTTACTTTAGACTCATCACCATTCCATCCTTGCTGCATGTCATCTGGCTCAGATCCAGCCTAGGTCTGACCTGGCTTGGATCATAAGCAAAGCAAGCCTGGGCCTGCCTGCTGAGTACGGTGCAGAAATGTACTAAAACACTTCCTATTATCACATGTAGGGAAGGCAGACATTTTCATGCTGATTTCTGGTACCCTGATTCACATGGCAAGTTTTTAAGCACAGCCCCTCTCCTAGATTACTGTCTTCCTCTCTGTTTTCCTTTTTGGAGCAGACCATTTGTCATCTCTCATGTCTCATATCAGAGGCTAATAATGGATGACAGGCTTGTGCTTGCTTCCAAGCTTGGGCTATCTATCTGAATACATCACCCTCCTGGATGCTTGTTTAGGAGTCCTAGGGAGCAAAAGGCCATTCCTGTTCAAGTGTCTTCAGCTAATTAGTTTGGATGCGACACACAAACAGAGTAGAGAGTGCTCTCTTCTATACAGACATGGGCTGGTTTAAGACATTGTTCCTTGTTACCAACTAGCTGAGATTTAGGTCTGATTGTATCTTAATTTAGGCACAGAATGGAACGCATCGTTAGGTATAAGTTCAGCCCAAATGTGCGACATGAATATTTTCAATATTTGCTTTCACAGCTTTGGTATGCTGTGTAATTGAGGACTGGGTGTTTCAGATGTTGATGGCTGTTTGCTTCTGTCCATCGGTACACCTGGACTGGGAGGCAAGCACTGTGTAAGGACTATTTTCTAATTGCCCTTATTTACCATGACTGCAGTTATCAAATTCTGGAAGCTTGCAAAGAAACCAAAGGGTGTGCCAAATTCTGTTCAAAACAGTAGATTTTAAACCCAAATCCAGCCATAGTGCGAGGCCAGAGCTGTGAAAACTTCAGTCTCTTTCCAAGGCACTTCTGTCTTCTCTTATATTAAAGATGAGGACAGCTGCAGTCACTATTACTTAACTCAGCATGCTGTGTTTTAACAAGCAACATATTCCAATACAATAATAAAAAAAGGCAATTAGCAGGTGAAGGGCATAACAGAGTGCAAGTGGAAAATCACTGGTAATTGTGAATAATAGCAGCCACAGTAAATTATTCCCATTGATAAACACTGGGGTATTTAAAATGTTCTGTTCTGTGATTACTCAGATTTAGTGAAAAACACATTGTGGGGCTCCTCATTTTATGTGATTGGCTTACATGAAGCACCTGAAGTGTTATGAGGAAGAAAAAAAAGCAAAAAAGCTGTTTTTTCTTCATTGTCATATCTATTTGCAGGCTTGCAAATTTAATTCTTGTCTCAAAGCCCAATTTAAGGTCTTGTTTTTCCCATTCAGTGTTTCAAATATTGAGGGTTCTGCAATCAAATTGCACAATTGAAATGTATCTTAACTCAAAAATTAGTTTCAGGTCTTAAATCAGAATGCAAGTGCAATAACTAATAAAATTAGTTTATTATCAATTTATTAATTACATCTCATTAGTGTAAACAAAGATGTTGTACATTATGATAATTAAGCACAATAGCATATGTGAAGAACAGTCATTTTATGAAAGGTGGTATTTATACTAAGAGAGTTAGTTGTCTCACTGACACTTCTGTAATGTGACAGTGAGATCAGAGGGTGTTTTTAATTACTGATAGCTGCTTCAAGGCTAAAATCAGAAGATAAACAAGGTTCATATAGAAATAGAGTGGAAAAAAAACAGGTTACTGGTTTTGAGTATTTGTATGGGAAACATTGTCACAATTGCTTGTATTGCTTTGATTTCTTCCCCTGTGCATTGCTCTTCAAGAAATCTGTTTGCTTATAGAGGACTTAAAAATAATCAAATCAATAAGTCAATATGAAATATAAAGGAAGCAAAGGTGGATTCCCTTCAGTGAATACTTTTCATTGATAAAAGAGTTTTCTATAGTATATAATCTTCTCCAGATGGATGGATGGAAACAAACCATACAGTGGAACATGTGAGCAAAAAGCTGAAAAAGGAAAGATTATACCACCTGTTACCTACAGAGTGAGCTAAGTCTTGTCCTGGTGAAATCCATGAAATCCATTCCCACTAACTTTGTTGGACAAAGGTTTGGTTCACTGAGTGTAGTTCTGGTTCCTTAACCACGCCAATTCTTTAAAGCTGCTTAAAAGCAACTTGTGAAGCAGGAAGATTTTTTGGTTTAGGGAGGTTTAAAATTAGGCTTCCTTATAATGACTGAAGTGGAGAGAAGGACTCAGAGAAGAGAATGGATTTGAGGGGGAAGAAAGAAACCATGAAATAATAATAAAAAAAAACGGGAAAAAAGAGAATTTGAGTTCTACTGTGTGTTCTAGATGTTATTCCAGGTGAGAGGCTGTGATATGACTATGATTTCTGGATGATGTTTGAGAGCTGGGGGAGAGAAACAGTGTAAGGGTGGCCATACTGGCTCAAGGCATAGTTCTTTCTAGCTAGATTCTTATTTTTGAGAGCAGTCAATAGCACGTTTGGGAAGAGTATGAAGACAGGAAAAGACATAGTGGCAAATCTCCCTAAATATTCCAACTGCTTCCACCCAGTTGTGGTTCAGCAACTTCCTGAGACAGCAGTGGTAATTTTTGTGCTTGTCAGGAAAATCTGGAAAGAGAAAAAGAGGATAGATCTGTAATATCAATAGCTATAGAGGATGCTGTGAGTATAACACAAGAGTATGAGCACATCTTTTAGGACTTAGTGCTCAGTGGTGCATTGACTCCCCATGGAAACAAGCAAACATGTCTCGGCGGCAGAGAGTACCTCTGGACTTCTACATCCAAGCCACAGTTCCAGTGACTGAAGTTGCCAAGTTACGGAATAGCAGCAGCTTTCTGAGCGGGAGAGCAGAGCGTGGAGATGTGGGGATGGGCCAGGAAGAGACAGAAAAAATTGTATTGTAACTGAGAGGTAGAAAGTTTTAAAAAATGTATTGAGTTTTTTGGAAGAAGTGATATTGCTTCATTTTACAGCTTGTCCCTTTGCTTCAGAGGAAAGTGTTAGAGTTGAATACCTCTCTCTCATTATGAATAAGAATGTTTGACTCCAGCCTTAGGCTAGGACAAAATATGGCAGCAGGATGGGGTTGGAGAGCAGCAGATCAGAACGTGATACAAAACTGAAGTTGCACACTAACTTGATCATACCTCAGTTCTGCTTGTTCAGTATATGTGTTTATATGCACATACTTAAAAATGTATATTTATTGTGTGCTAAGCTGTTTTCATCAGGTTTGTAGCCCTACAGTGATTCAGAGAGGTAAAGGAGGAGTGGATAGTTGGGCAGGACAGGGAGACAGATACGAGTGGCTTGTGTAGACCAGGGTGAGAAGACTTTCTGTGATTGGAGAAACATGGTAGAGTAAGCAAACAGATAAATCATGTGGCAACACCGCAATGAGCAAACTAGCAAATGGGCAAGCAAACCAGTGAGCAGTTTCTGGAGGAAAAAGTTCTCAGGCAAAACAAAACTGGCAGCAGAACACTGGGACTAATGTAGAGGAAGTGAGTGGAGGCTATAAAGGTGCCCTGTGGGACAACTTTTTTTTAGGAAAAAAATCTTTACAGTGATTTCTGTCTGAAAAACCTTCATTTGAATTTTTTCTCCTAATCCTAATAGTTTAGCTTCTTTTTAAATACAGCTTAAAACTTCACACAGTACTGAAGATTAGTGTGCTGGCTATTTGCAAAAGACATTGTGATGGTTTTAATTTTGACTCTTTGTTCATTTCCTTGTAATTCCTAGCATTTTCCCTGGGGGAATGTTGGCAATATTTTATCGAGCACTGGGATATTTTCTTAATTGCCCTAGTTTTTAGAAGTTACTTGCAGATCTCTTTCTTCACTGGCAGTACTTTTGCAGTTATCATGTTCAGATAACTTAGACTGATTTTTCTCTGGTCAGTTTCTGTGCAAGTTTTCACAAGGCAAGGTTTGTAGGGAGAGAAGTAAAAATGCACTAACAAAGAAAACAGTGAGGAAAAATAGTAGTATAAGCAGTTCTCCCAAGGCATGTGCTTTGTTTTAATACAGTTGCTAATTAAATTGTAGTAGTAGTCCTTTTTTCCCCTAGCCCTTTGACCATTAAAATATATTTTTAAAGGTAAAACTGTATTTTGAAAGAATTTTCAGATTGTGATTAATGATTTTAAAAACTGCTCCCTCCAAACCCAAACAAACAATGAAGTGTAGCTCATATTTTCACTGGGTGTGTATGCAGACTTCTTTAAGGTGGGATGCATCTTATCCCAGGTGTGGAGAGACTAACAGATTGTATGTTGAAGAGCACCATTGAAAATTGCCTAATTAGAAATTATATTTCATTCTTAAAGTGACTCGTTTATGTCATATCATGAAGGACATTTGTATTTCAGTGTAAGCCAACCTGTAACTAAGCAGCAGTAAAATGAACTAGCAGGGTCCTTTCTGTAGTGGTCTTTTGGGATTCTGCTCTGGCTTATAAAACTTCTTATTCAAGGAATTTGCTTTGCAGAATCAGTCTCTCCTGGTGCACCAACTTACTCCATAAAGAGAACGTTTTCTGCCTTCCTTCTCATGCCTGTACATTATCATATACAGTAATTCAGCTTTCCCTGTTTGGAGAGGCTATGGCATCTCCATCCTTGGAGGTTTAATAGATTCAGCTTTTCAGACAAAGCCAAGGCTGCCGTGGCCTAGTTCTGGGACATGGACCTGCTCTGAGAAGGAGATTCTATTAGATGACCTCCAGAAGTCTCCTACAACACGCATTTTTGTGATTTGCTCTACTGTGGCTTTAAATGGGGGCTGGGGAGCAAGGGAAAGTTAATATAGTTGAGATTGGGTAAAAAAAATAGAAGTCAGTGCTACAGCCGTGAGGGTTTAAGGTAATCTCTTCTACTCTATTGATAATACCACAGACCTGTTTCAAGTCACCTTGAAACAAATTATAAGCTGTCAGGCATACAGATCTGACAAAGTGTGGGGTCTGAAATAAGAAATGAGACTCTATCTTGGTCGAGCATAACATGTTCTGCATATAATCCAACCGTACATTTTCATAGTGACTTAGAGAATTTGCTTGTAGCCTAAATGATGTGGTCTTTCTGTTGTTTTTTTTTTTTTCTTGGTTTGATCTCTCTTTTTGGGATTTAGAAAGGGATAACTGTTCCTAAACTTGTAAATTACTATAATTGGTATGCTGGGTTTGTATTGCCCAATGGGCATCAAATTCTGCTGCTGTGAAAAACAAGAGTTTAATATAAAGATACCTAAACTTATGTTTAGTAATATCCTGTTAGATGAGTGTATACTTACCATGTGCTAAATTTTGTTGAATTTAATTATTTTTACTGATAATTTTTTCCTTATCTTATAAGAGATAGAAGTCTTTCATTTTGAGTCCTTTAGCACGCTGGTTTTTTAGGGCTTGGTCTTTTGAAATGCTGTGGCTATTGTATTTGGTGTGTACAGGTTCATCCTTTGACCAGAAATGTTGATCTGCCCAGTGTCCCATTTTAAGCAGTCTTGCGTTGTGTTTTGTATTTTTCCTTTAAAGTTATGCTTTTGTCAATGAGTACATAACACCTCTTTATATTAATAATTATCCTGTTCTCATACAAGGCGAGTTGAGTTGAAGTTTGTCTTGTGTGTGAAGCAGTGATTTTTAAATTTTCTTTTTCTGTGCTGAAGTGCTATAAGTTAGGTATTAGTTGTGCATTTCTTGTTTTCAGCAGAATTTTGAATACGTGCCAGCTGCTGTGACCACATTACACAAGACCAGGGAGCTGCTGGGCTTTCATTTTAGGGCCTAATTTTGTTCTAAGCTCTGTTTACTCAACTTTCTCTGTCTTCATATTAACAATAGTAAAACTTTTGTACTCTTAGTGAAAGAATCTGCTTTGTTCAGAACAGGTGTGGTTAGAGGACACTGACCTGTGCGATGGATTTACCTCCACGCTTTTTAACTTCTGTTTATTTCTTGTAAAAGTGAAAAACGATACTAACTTTCTCCTTGTGTGCTCATTAGACAAGACTGGTATTAAGTTCAGAGCAGTTATTCTGCAGAAAAAATACTTAAAAAATATTCAAGTACTCGCTGTGAAAGTTTATACTCTGCCAGTGACATCAAAGGCAGGATAAAGCCTACACAACTAGCTACAAATCTGTTTAATCTTATTAGATGTTCTCCGTCACATAACATGCACAGAAGCCTGAATTTTGCTACAGATGTGTTGTTACTGGTCTTACTGCATCAGCTGGTTACCTAAGGAACTGAGCTACTTTACAGTAAATATTAATTCTTTTGGGGCATGCAAGTAGTACATTTACCAAAAACTATTATCTGCTACTGGTATTGCTGACAAAGTAGTCACAGTCCTTGTAAGTCTGTTCATGGATACCTAGGTAGGGATTGGAAAATTGTAAACAGTTCTGAAAGGAGGTTAGTAAATATTTTAAATCTCTCTAGTGATTAAAAAAAGTCTTGAAGAGGCTATTAAACTCTTAAGCTGTGTTTGCATTACTCTTGCAAATAGACATTTTTGTTTGTTCTAAGTGACTTTTTGCAGTAAATATTGAATTCTAACTTAGAAAAACAGCAAAGTAAATGGAGGCAAAATTTCTGATTATTTAATAATAACAAAGAATGGAAATGTTATTTAATCACTGTTTTCTTACTGATACCATTGTTAAATATTTTTCAATAGAAGCTGTATAACAACTGTTTGTTTTCCAAATCTTTTTCTACTCTGAATAATTTTTGATGAAGAAAGAAATACAGTTCAGTTTCACCCTTTTATTCTTGTTGTAGTTCCAAGGCTCCATATTGAACTGCATCTTTCTTTTGACTAAAATTGGATTGACTGGGTTTCTTTTGGACTTAGTTGGTGTTTCCTGGTATTGTTTCTGGATCAAGATTACAAATCTTGGACATAGCTGAATGATCTGTCAGGTTGAATGCTAATATGGCTATTTTTGTTAAGTATATTGTCAGGAACAAACACTAAACAAGCTCTTGTTTCTCATTGCACGATGTGTAGGCTCTGTCTGCCTGTATGAAAAGGAATCAAGTAGATGGCAGATTTTTCTCATAGAGCAGTTTTGGGCTTAAAACAGTTCTTACGTAAGCTAGAAGTAGAGCCCCATGATAAGAGAATACATTTGGTTCTTATCAGTCAACCAATAATCACACATCAGTCTAAATAAAGTCATCTCTATATATAGTCAAGTCTGTATATAGTAATGATGGATAGTTGTAGGATAGATGAGGGATAATGTTATTTCCCCATCTTGCAGTTACTGTTTCAGATCTGAACTCATTTATTTTATTCTCTGTGTTTGATTTCAGAAGAAATAATGCAGGTGACAGAGAGAAGGCACTACAAGTTATGCTTCAAGTTCTGCAGACGTGTGATCACCCTGCTCCAGATATGTTTTGCTTATGTGGGAGGATCTACAAGGATATGTTTCTTGATTCTGACTGTAAAGATACCAATAGTCGAGATCGTGCCATTGAATGGTAACAGAAATAAACCCCACAAAAATATCTGTTTTAAAACATTTTCAGACTTTTGCTTATGGTTTTGAAAAGCAGGGCTGTTGAAGATCAGTTGTTCTACTTATGTCTTTTTTTCAGGGTCCTGACTGCCAGATCTTTGGATGCGTATTTCCTTTCTTCTCTTTATAAATTGTCATGGATGTAGAATGATGCACTTAATTTATTGGGGTGATGATGATTCACCTATATCTTTGTAGAGAATAAATGCAATTAATCTGCTTCAAGGCCAAAATGAAGTATGAGTGAGATCATGGGATTTACATTGGTCCTCCGTGCAAAGATGTTTTCCATGCTGGATCCCCAGGGAATGCAATGATCTGTATATAAGGAAAAATATTGATAAACTGTAATATGAATTTTCTTAAGACAATAAGGCTTGAATATGCACTCATAGTGTGCATTTAGGTATGTTTGTGTCATCATACAAACTACTGCTGAGTACAAGAATGTTAACAACATGGGTTTGTAATGTAACTCTGAAATATCCCCCTCCCTCCTTTTCTTCCCAATACAAGCTGCAGGTGGATCTCTTCATCCTGCACCAGCTGGTGCCATGCGTCCAGCCTTGGTCAGCTGTGTCTCAGTGACCTTTAAGGAATGTGAAACTTAAAAACAAAGGGCAGCCTTTTTTTAAAAGTTGCACTGAGGACTAATATTTTCATTGCTTTTCTTCTATAAATAATATAATAAAATTAGGTTCTATTGCATTCAAGAGTTTTGTAGTAACCAATTCGTTTTACTTTCACAAAACTACACAAGCTGACAGGGCATAAAGCTAAGCAGAATTTTTTCTTTCTCACGCTAAGATGAAAAGCTGCTTTCTTTCATGTGCTCTTTGTAGAATACCATTGGTGCCAACTAGCCATATAGTCCTTACAAGAAATTAATAGCTTAAAATACCTACCAAAACTTTGCAGTATGTCAGTTCTTCTAAACAGTGAGATATGAGTTCTTGACTCTTCTCTGCAGGTATCGCAAAGGATTTGAACTCCAGTCAACTCTGTATTCTGGAATTAACCTTGCAGTTTTGCTGCTTGTTGCAGGACAACAGTTTGAAAGCTCAATGGAACTGAGAAAAATAGGTAAATATCCACACACAGTGCCACAAACAAGTTTTCTGCCTCTCTCCCTGTGAAGAAAACAAAATACTTATAGTGATGGGTTGCATAGAGAAAAAGGTGGTTTAGGCTTTTTAGTGGTGTGTCCTGGATGGCAGTCTAAAATACGGGGATCTTGAAGGATCACTTTCCTTCTTGCTGCCTTGGAGCAGCTTTCTAGTAATGTGGCCCATCTAAATGGACCCAGAGACTGGAAAAGAACAGAGAAGGACCAACTTCAGTGCTGTCTGTGAACTGCCTTTACTGCACCGCAGAGATTATCCCATTGCACTACCAACAGAGGACAAACACAGGAAGAGACAGCATGGCCCAGTTCTCCTCAGGGATGCCAGGGGAGGATTGTTGTCACTGAATTGAGAGATCCACGGGAAGTATCACCTGGAAGGATCTACCAGGACAGTTACTAGTTGTCTGCCCATAGTCACATCTTCCACTAAAACACACCACTGTACATCTACAAAGAAATCTTACGATAGAAAAAGATATGCAGTTCTTCTGAGGAACATAATATTTGAACATTATATTTGGAATCAAATCCTGTCTGAAATGCATATTTGAACCTTAAAGGTTAAAAATGCAAAGGTGACTTTAAATAATTTCCCTGACCTTACTCTGGGGGTGGATCCTCTAGCCATGGATCTCTTGCAGTAAATGCAGATCTTCATGACACATATTTGTGCATCTTACACTGAGAATCAGGAGGCAGATAGCCCAGAATGATAGCACAAGAGGTTTTTTAACACTGTGTGTGGGAGGAGTTCTGACTGTCTGAACTGTATTGGGGGTGTTATTTGCAGATCCAGCCTTTGTGTTGGCCAGTGTTGTTTTCTGGGGAAAACTCGATCCATTTTATTTTCATCAGTAAGGCTTAATCGAGTCTTAAATTAGTCTTTTACTGATAGACATCTGTAAAAACACTATTTAGTGTTTTACTGATAGAAAAATATGGTTTTTAATTGAAATTTTACAGGTGTACGGTTAAACAGTTTATTGGGAAGAAAAGGAAGCCTAGAAAAAATGAACAATTACTGGGATGTGGGACAGTTCTTCAGTGTGAGCATGCTGGCTAATGATGTTGGTAAAGCAGTACAAGCAGCAGAGAAACTTTTTAAGCTGAAACCTCCAGTGTGGTATGTGGTAGAAGGCTGTAGCTCAAGTACACAACTGTGGGGAAATACACAAATTTGAAAAACATTGCAGTCACATAGATAGAAAAATCCAGTTATCATAGATTGTTTGTAACTCTTACTTCATGCTCTGTTCTTTTATTATGGGAAGGAAGGGGGAAGGTAAGAAATTAAGTTGCCCATCATTGTTGGATTTATATCCCATTGAGGAAGATCTTTTATAAGAAAGAGTTTGGAAATTAGTAATGATTCGTGTGAAGCAATTGTGAAAAGATTGTGAAACCACTGTTTTCAGAATTTAGCTAGCTGCTGCTTCCCTCCCCCACCATCTTCTACCTTATCATATTCTGTCTAATCACTATGTAACTACTCACATAACTACACCCTTTTGCAAAAAGCTATCGTTCGTGAACATCCATGTGAGCCTATGACTTAAGGTTTTGTCTAAACTTGCTATTCTTTCCAGAAATCTGTAAAAAATCATTGCTATAATTTCCATTATGATAGCTTTTAAAGTACATTTAGTTTTGCAGTTAATGTTTTTGATGTCTAAGTCAGTTAAGTCGTTTTAAAATCTGATCAAAATTTGTTTTCTCTCTGTTAATTTACTAATTCAATATGTTCTAGGTACTTGAAATCATTAGTTCAGAATCTGATGTTAATTCAGCGTTTCAAGAAACTCACCATAGAACATTCTCCTAGACAAGAAAGATTGACTTTCTGGCTAGATATAATTTTTGAGGCAACGAAAGAAACAACTAATGGACTGAGATTTCCAGTAAGATGTTATGTCCAAACAAGTTTTGTATGTTTTATGTTTCTGGATAGGATATTACAAGAACTGAAGACTCTAAACACAATACTTACAAACTTAACTGCCTATTATTTCATTGCATGAACCAAACCCCTGTATTCTGTTAACCTTTATGCTATAAAAAAAATTTAACCCAACACCCTTAAAGTATTCTAAGAAATACTTTTAAGACTCCTATAACAAATTGTGATGATACTATTCTGTTGTACATAAGAACACAGGCTTTACCTGCCTTGTCTTGCCCTTCTGTCTCCCTTGAAAATTTTTTAGGCCTGACATCAAGATTACCCATTACCTATATCAGAGCATCTGAAGCTACTGTAGCATATTAGCTGCTGGTTTATTAAGGAAAAATGTTCTCTCTCTTCAGGTTTTGGTGATAGAACCAACTAAAGTCTACCAGCCTGCCTATGTTTCAATCAACAATGAAGCAGATGAGAGATCTCTGTCTTTGTGGCATGTCTCTCCCCCAGAAATGGTGAAACTGCCAACAGATGTGTTAAGTCTACTGTGATTCATTGTGCTTAAAGTTACTTTTTTACATGTAGATTTTGGAGTACTTGACAATAATTTAAAGTTTGCTACATTTCTATGAAGCACAAGCCTCAGTATATCTTTTGTGCAGATATGAAAGTTGACATTTTACAGAGAAATTAAAAGGAGGGAATATGATTAGAACTCAGGTGATTTTGACCTCTAGTTCAGATTTAACTTTTCTTGACCATGTCTCTTAGAATTGCTTGGGTTATTCAGTCTGCTCATAATATTTCTTATTAGAATTGTGTGATTTTTATTAAGATGCAGCTCGAAGTTAGACAGAAAGTATAGATAAAGCCCAATATTGTGTTTAATATTTTAGACATTTTAAACTTTTACAGTTATAGTATTGGAAACTAGAAAAAATGTCAGCCTGTGACAAATAAGTGTCAAGAAATAAAATATTTGTTGTCTTGGATTATTGGATAAGGCACAGGGAATTAGGGAAGGAGTAGGCACAGTTATGGACAGTGTAAGCTCTTAAAAATGAGAAATAATTTCAGTTTCAATTGAAAGACTTGAAATCTGCAATGTATTTTGCCGCCCCTTCTTAATATCAGAGCAACACAGAATAGACTAAAAACGTAGAGAGTCAAAGTGTGGAAAAGAAGCATGTTGGAGTAAGATGAGACCACATAATTACCTGGGTCTGTGAACAGTTTTTCCAGTACACTGTTCTACTTCTCTGTTTCAAATGAATGTGTCTGACATAGCTTTGCTTTATGGAACAAATTTTTAGTGCGTATATAGCATCGCTAAATAAAATGCAGCTATTAGCTATGGATTTGTGGAGGGCTACAGTCCTAGGCACAGGCTGTCCTTTCTCTGTTTTGCCCTCCAGTGTGCTCCCCGGGCCAAAGCTGTTGGCTCAAGACCTCCGAGGGAGATGTACAAATAAATATGCTTTTCCCTTTGAGCCTAGATAAGAGTAGGGCATAGTCTGCTCCATGTTTAATATGAAATATTGACGTATTAAGTCAAAACACAATGTTTTGTAAACTGTTCTTTGCAATTTATTCTTCAAATGTAATTTTACATGAGGAAATACAGCCTCTATTTCCACCCTGTGCCAGCTATGTTAAATTTTTTCTCAAGTGAGTAAAACAGCAATGTATGTATAACTTCTTTACCCATGTATCAATCTTATTTCAAATTGGGGGGAGAAGAAAGAAAGAAAAAGAGACATGTTGGAAGAACATTCTTTTGCTTACCATGTTGTGATGTTGCTTTCAATAGTAACTCAAGGATTATAGCTCTTTCTTCTTTACAGAAACAGATTCATGAATGGAATTTTACAGCTTCTTCCATTAGAGGAATAAGGTTGGTATGTCCGAAAACAATTGTGTCTTTTTGTACATATTTTGTATTTCCCTAGGTGGGAAATCTGGATTCTACCTTAAATCTCTGCTTTGCATTGCCTATTATAAAAGCTTGTTCTGTCCAGCCTGCCTTGAAATGTCAACACAGAAGAGTTTGCCTTTCAGTGCAAGGACAGAGCTGTACGTTTCTCCAGGAATACTCATCTAAGAGGAGTGTGTGGACATGTGTATTCTTTGGTAGACTTCCATGTTTTCAATCATGTAACTGGTTTTTATATATTTTTCTAAACTTTTCAGTGAAGTTACTACCATTTCTGCATTTAAAAACTTGGAAGACAGAAGGAAAGAAAAGCCCTTCACTTCCTTCCATAAGTGAAAGATTTTGTTTGTTTTCCTTTAAGGAAAGGAAACCATGTTATCTGTTTTCTGTTTGGAATTCAGAAATGCAACTTGGATTGTTAGAGAAATATTAAATGAGGCATGGACGTAGTTTGTGCTAAGGACAGAAAAGAGTTCTTGAGCTGGAAGGAGACTACTAGTCGAGTTTCTCAAGGACTAGCCTTTAAATAGTTAAAATAGTTCCATTTTGTGATGCCTAGATTAATGGAAACACTAGGCATGAGTAAATGGGTCAAAATATTAGTGCCAAAGAAGATTAAGTACAGCAGAATATCACATAGAAAAACAGGATTGTTCTGAGAGGATAGAAAATGTTCGCATTTGATATTAACAACTACAAAATACATGACTACACTTAGAAAGCTGCCTTATATATCTTAAGTTGGGACACTTTACTGACAGAAAGGTGAGAACCAGAACACCAGGAGAGAAAACAAAATGAAACCTGTTTGCTCTCTGAATTATGCAGGCTGCAGCTAAGAACCAGAGGAGCTGTAAGTACAGGGAACACAAGGTGGACTTTTGCCTTCTTTCTGAGTTCCTGAGTCACCACATTGGTGGATCTGACCTTTCTTGGGACATAAATGACTGTTGTCTGGGGCTACTTGTGTGAGTGCATAAGCCTAAGTGCTTGCAAAAGTTTCTGATTCAAGTCCAGGCATAAATTCAGATAGCTAATGAGTTCTGTAGTTCTGAAAGTAAGGGGCTTCTAGGCTATAATCTTTACCCAAAGCACCTGAGTTTTAGGTCCCAGGTTTGTCTTCCCTGAACTTGTATAATTTGCCTAAGCAAATAAGCTCAGTGAAGAAGTATTTCTCTCAATAATGTGAGTGGTGGTTGCTATGAAAGCCTACAGTTGTGGATTTGGACATAGATTCTACCATAACTCCGGTATTTTCTTCTAAAAAGAAACAGGATTAGGTTTAAATGTGATATTTTATTCTACTTCAATGCAAGTGGATGGGAAGTTGTCATTACTGAAGTCTGTGGAGCTGATTGAGCATAACTCAGCATGAAGTTTCTGTACCATATTAATTACCTTCAGTCAACACAATGTACAGAAATTATTCTTTGAGAAAGATAACTTTAATCAAATGGAAACAAGCAACTCATTTCATTTGCTTTGATTTTTAATCACTTCTGGGGATTATAAAGCTCAAAGAGGCAGTCTTTTTTAAATTTATTAGATGTTTGCTTTGTATGTGACAACTTAAAACTTCTATATTTTTGAAATTGCATTAGTTTTAGAAAAAAAATATGTTCACATATGATCTATCAAAACCCTTAAATTGTATTTATGCTAAACATCTCACCCTACATACCACATACATGACACTGTATATAATGCAGTATTGTTACTTAGATAGTGTCTTGTCTATCCTGTATTTGCCCTTGGAAGAATCATCTTGCTTTGTCAGTTAGTTCTCATGTCTGATATGTGTCTTGTTAGGCTAGAAACCACTGTACCAGAATGAAACTACAGAATGGCACAGTGTATTTTCACATATTTCTATAAAAGTCTTCTGGCGAAATTCTCGTGTTTTGGAACATTTTCCATGTAGCCCTTAATGATGCTTCAACAAGTTGGTCTTGTAACATGGAGCAACTTTACTATAGTCTACTGTCATTTTACCTAACTGACTCAACAGAGGATAAGCAAAATTGAAGAGTTCGGCTTTACAGATTGTTCAAGAATCCAAGAAATTTTAATAATTCGATGCAAAAAAATACCTTTAGCAAGCATAACAACTTGGCATGGTGTAGCATAATACTGAAGTGCAAGTGTTTGGAATAAGAGATTAATTTGTAGACTTTCATATTGATATTGTCTTTTGACACTTCACTTATCAGTGCATTTAGATGGGATATATATAACACTGACAAGACAGGATATGTGATAAATAATCCCTTTGTCAGAATTATTTCTGCAGTTTGGAGTAAATATTGGTCATTCTGACACTTGTTCATCAGTAGTAAGGCCATAAAAAGTATACACTGAGGAAAATCTGCTAACTGTTGGTATTTCCCAATTCAGTTTTAATGTAGGAACAATGGAATAAAAACCTGAAATACTTTTCAAGCTTAAAAGAAAGGCTTTCTGGATAGCTGAATTAGTGTCAAAACAATTCACTTTCCATTGAAGTGTCATCAAATACCAAGAAATCTGACAGAACTGTGGAAAAATGGAAGTGGAGGTGAATGACAAACTGACCTCAATACACTTCAGATAAACTAGTATTTTACTGAAGTAAGCAGTAGCTTATTTATCAAATTGGAGGTAGGATTATAGAATATATAAACAAACTCAAACCTCCTAGTTATAAGGAAAATACATATAATCTGCCTCGCTGAGGTAATTAACTGTGAAAAAGATGTTTCTTAAGTGTTCGTAATTCAAAAAAGTTAACTTACTTCTTCTAATAATTACATCCAAAATAATACTTTCTTAATGTGAATTTTACAGCATTTCCAAGTTTGATGAACGATGTTGTTTTCTATATGTCCATGACAACTCTGATGACTTTCAGATCTACTTTTCTACGGAAATCCAGTGTAGTAGGTGAGTTCAGTGTGTGTGAGTGTTGCGTGCCTCATCTATGTTCTAAATAGAACTGATTTAGTAAAGGTTGAAAGATGACGTTCTTGGTTGACAAAATAATTATTTCTTCACTTACTTTCTCTCAGTGAAGAAGCAATGAGCTAAACTCAGTGATGTTTAAAGTGATGATGTCCCATTACACTTGTTGTCTGATTCTAATTAGTTTATCTACAAGTCACTAGGTCTGAGAAAGGGCTTACCTAGCTTATTCTAATTTATAACTGTTATCTTATTTTTGTGTATCTTGACCATGTCATGTAAGTTTCTACTTTGTTTTAGGTTCCCTTATGTGCCTGTTCAGTTTGATTTAAGAGCAACTAGATATAATAAGAAATTCTAACATATTGTATCACTGATCTGTGTTACTGTTGCACCTGAGGTATTTGCTGATCGTATGTTCTCTCTAAACAGTAAGCAGGCTAACTGAATTTCAGGCCTAAATCTTTACAGACCAAATTTTTCCTTATGACTGATATTTGCATATAAACCTTCTGGATAATGTAGGAGTGAGTTGTTAATACACTTAGTATTTGGAGTTGAATGCTATATTCACTTTTATTGCAGTAATTACTATTTGTATATTACATGGAACAAACTCATGTTAAAGAAAATTACTAACTTTGTAGAGTGCGTTGCATAAAAGATAGGAAACTCTAAAATAATGTTACCTCCTCAGTCTTAATTTGGCATTGCAAGTTGTGTGTTATGAAACATGTTTACATTTTTTTAATGCCTTATTCAGTGCACTACATGAGTCTGTTTCAGAAATGTGTCTCTGTTAGTCAGTAAGAGAGATGTGAATGTTTTATAATAATTTTTAATAGTTGTACCATGTGTTATAGAATTTGGAAAACAGCTAGTGGCTCAGGCAGGGAACTAGAGGAAAAAATGTTCCTGTACTTAAGGATCTCCACCCCAGAGAACTAGAAATTAGTTACAACTCTGTTCTTCTAAACATGTTACTACTTTTATACTTTTGGCTTTCTGAATGTCTGACAAGAAACCATGACATCTGATTTTCAGAAATACCGAGTAATCATATTTGCAAACAAAAGTGTACAGCAAAAGTATCTGAGTATTGGATCTACCAAGATTTTACTATACAATTACAATAGCAAGCAACTGTTGATAAATAATGAGGCTTTTCAGTGTGTTTTTGATGTTCTTCATCATTTAAAATGGGATAAATATAGAGAAAGTAATGAAAGAAACCTATGAACATACTAGTCAGTTTATTAGCTTGAATGCAAAGCCCACCTTGTGAAGAATCTGTTTAATCTTCCAAAAGGATATTCTTCTTTGATCCTGTGCTGTTTATTGCTTTTTTAGATTCTGTGGTTTGGTGAAAGAAATTTTGTCTGATGGAGTTGGCAGTACTTTGGAACTAGAAGGAGAAATAGATGGAGACACATTGGAGGTATGTCAATGATAAAAGATCTGGAGCTTGTTCTCAGTCTTCCCTGTACTTTCATATCAGTGTACTAGAAAGATAAAAAATAGCATTTAAACTCTCTAATTGCATACGAAATTTAAACTCCTGCAAAATTATTTGCACGTGACATTTGCATTCATTTGAAAAAAACCACGTTTTTGATGAAGTGGGCCTGTTACTACTGTAAAATATATAAATCCCTAATGAAGTGTGTTACTTAGTATGTATTTTGTTGCAAACAATCTATAGATGAGACTCAACTGATATCAGCTGGCTTAAAAAAAAGATAAAATACCAAATAAATTCTAGGAAAAAGGTACTTCAGTTTTTCTAGCTGTTACCTGATCCCATTACTGCTGCAGGTCATTTCATCTGACAGGCTTCAGTCCCAGAGATATGCAGATATTTAGGATCAGATTAATACATTGTACTTTTTTCTTATCACTGTAACACCCATATTAGGAACCCAGTAGCTGTAGGCTTTCTTTATAATCAGTATGGTGGGGGAAAAAAACCCCAAACAACTTGGAAAAGGTTATTCACATTTTATGTGGGCTCAGGTTAGGGTAGGTGAATCCATGTCTTCCTAAGACAGTACCTCATAGCAGACGTCCAGATTTGTAGCACTAAGTACATATCTTGTGCTTCTTTTTATTTGTCTTGAAATGTGAAAAGCCACCATAAAAAGTAGGTTGTAAGTTTTATTTGCGTTCAAACAAATTTAGTCAATCTGATTAATGAGAGTGAAAACCCTAGTGTGGTTTGTTTGAGCTGGGTATCTTTCTGATTGTGTCTCATTTCAGGAACTCTCTCTCAAGCTTATGATTCAGAGCAGCTCTTCATGGTAGCAAACCTTTTGTAGTACCTGAGGCTTCAGAAGAGGTTTAAGAAAGTAGAAAACCCTCTACTATACCATTGAATGTAATTGCATATGGTGAGGAAGATGAGATTTTGCACTGGAGTTTCTGCATAGTGGCCACAGAATTTTTCCTCAAGTGAAAAGGACAAATATTCACATCTGTTAAGCCCAGCTTAATACATACATTTGTGGTCTGACATAGGATCAGGGCTCTGCCTTGGTAAAGACAGGGTATCTATAGCTGCAGATTTTACATTACATACTTACATACGTAGCTAATAGCAGGACAGTCTCCAAACACCACAGTCTGTTCAGCTCTATAATAGTCTCTCAGAGGAAGTGAGTTCGCCATGGCTTGAGCCTTTTAAAAACTGAACTGAAAAACTCACTTGACAATGCACGGCAGGAAACAGTCCTGCATGAATGAATGGCACATGGAGATATGACTACAGAAATTAATTTTAAATATTGAAGCTATATCATTCTACATATCTTGAAGTTTTCACAGTTGTACCATGTACTTGCTTACTGTTTTAGGTTAGGACATTAAAATGGAAATCAAGATATAGAATGGGAGAATTAATTAGTTTAGTGTATAAATGAACTAAGACACTTAACGTCTTCCTGCAACCTGAGATCTTACATTTTAGAAGAGACAACATGGAAAGTGCAGCTTTGTATGGTCTTGATGGGCTTAACCAGCACAGAGAAAGCAGAAGTTCTTACTGTTAATAAAACAACTCTTTATATTTGGGGAAGAGGAAGAAATAACATCCAGCACAGTCTGGGAGAAGGAAATCAAATTTCAGTTAGAATCCTTATGAGAATGTTGTTGCAAGGGGTTGTATATTTTGTGTATAGTCTAGTCCTACAGCTAACAAGTATTTTGAAGACTGAATGTGGAAGTCCTGTCTGCCTTAGGGTATTCACTTCTGTGTATTGAAACTGAAGAAGTTCCTGTCACTTTAAGGGTACCTGATGTACCCCAAATAGGATATCCTGGAGATCAGTCTGTCCTTCCACATTTGTGCAGAAGGTCAGCTATGAACACTTGTTTACTTATACCCAGTGGTTGGATTGCTCCTCCAGTGGATCACATATTCAGACTTTTGGCAAACAACAGTGATTTATTCAATCTTTGTAGCTGTTGGAACAAGAAGAGGCAAATATAAAGTGGCATCAGGTACATACAAGTCTATTAAACTGTCTACTAACTAGCATTGAATTATAAATCTCAATGATTTTCATGTATCATGGGACACAGACTGGAGAACATAGGTTTCTCCACAGTAATTACAGGGTTGGCTTAGGACCAGTCTGTTGCAGATGGGGTTGCTGTCAATCTTAGATTCTGTAATGTGACTGCTGCCTTTTTTCTGCACAGTTTTATGTCATATGATAGCTGTGAAAGCTGGATATGCTCCTACCAAAGAACCCATCAAGTTTTGCATATGGCATTTTGGGTCCGTTATGCCTATCGTATAACAAGATTATGTTGTGAACTGTGTAGTGCTGAAATATGGTAAATGGAACCCTACCAAAGCTGTGCTAGCTTGAGTTTGGTTCCACTGAGCAGATATTTGCTGTTAGGATAAACGACAGATGGGTTTCCTTTAGCACATTCCATACAGCAGCATGGAACTTGACATCTTTGCTGAGGTGAAGAGGGGGGAATGTCAGTGAGAAATGGACACTGCAATAACAGAGCTGCAGTATGGACTGGGAAGACATTTCAAGGAAATAGATCCCGAGGCTGTATTCTGTATCGGAGAGTCTTATTGGACAAAGCAGAAAAAGTGGTCATTGACAGAAGTTTCAATAGTTATGGTTATTGTAAAATAGGTTTGTTGTTTGGGTGTTTTTTAATAGAGAATTTATATGAAGCCAGAGAGAATACCCTGCAGTTTTCCCATTTGGGACATTCTCTTGGATGTGGGAAGATATTAGTAGAGGTCTGTTTACTCCTGATAATATCTGAGGTTATGAAACTGTCCGATTCCTTTCTTAACGCTTTGCAAAAGCGCTTTTTCAATATCCTTTATCAGTTCCCTGATTTGAATCACAGATGTGCTGCTTAACCCAACTTCCATAAGAAATTTGGTTTTATGTAGTGTCTAGGGTGTACTTTCATTGAGCAACATTCACTGACCTTTATAGTAGGAGAGCTCTGTGACAAGATCACTGTATGGGACAAGACCATGAGGTGGTGTAAATTAGCGTAGCTTTACTGCAGTCAGTGAACCAGCATTGAGTTATTCAGCGGGAAATATGACCCAGCATGTTTCTGCAGCAGTGGAAAACACCATTTCGTATATTTAATCATTTTTTGAGAAGATGAACTTTTTTTTTTTTGCCTACTGGAAAAGCTCATAATGATGGGGGAGTATGTCAGAAATTAATTTTACTGTGGCTAAGCTCAAATGAGAGTCTAAGGTCTTAAAATAATGTCTACCCACTGTAGTGAGAAATCGCTTTATTTATTAAACCATTGGTTTCAAAATTATGGGTTGTGTTCCGTATATTTATATATTCTGAAGGCTCTATCAGCGGTTCTTAGAGATGATACTTTTTGACAGCACTGTTCCATTGAATTTGGTTTAGTGTTGTATTCCTTGTTTGGACGAATGCATCTTGAAGTTGGTTAGGGATGATTGTTTTACAAAGCAAGTAAGATGGAAATTTTGCAAGTTGTATAATGCACTGAGCTGTCAGATAACCTGCCGTCCTACAGCTGTGCTGCAGTAACCCCTCTGTGCTGTTCTGACTTAGTACATAACTGTTGTTAAGGCTCTCTGTAATGTCAGATGTTAGTGATAACAGTTTCTGTGCTGCTTTGTTTATTTTTTCTGCTTGCAGTATGAATATGATTATGATGAGAATGGTGAGAGGGTAGTTCTAGGGAAAGGTACTTATGGAATCGTTTATGCTGGAAGAGACCTTAGCAACCAAGTCCGCATAGCCATCAAAGAAATACCTGAGAGAGACAGCAGGTAAGACCCAATTTATTGTTATATGCATACTTGTAATAAAAATGCACTTGTTTGCTGAAAACTTGCTCTTCTTAGTCTGTGTTTCTTTGTGGTTAGTTTATGAAGTCCAGATATACTAAAATCAGTTATTATTTCCTCCTGGTATTCAACTGTACTCTTTCGAGAATAAAAACTTTGAATTTTTTAAAGAGTTATGATATATATCATAAATGTTACAGTTTGATCACGTATATGCATATCAAGTTTCAGTTTTATCTCCTTTGTATTCTTTTTGGAGAGGGGGAAAAGCATAAAAGGAGCTCTTTGGTGGCAAAGAGAGTACTATGTATTGATACAGAAGACACACACATAAAAATTCTTTGAGGGCATGTTTCTGCATCAGGGTTCCTCTGAGATCTGTCTATGTGCTTTTTCTGACTAGGCAGTGAATCACACTGCAGTTTAAAGGTCATGGACAAGATGTTTTCTGAGAATTGGATGGGTATCCCTAAAATCCATTCTGTTGTCAAACTAGCATCTAAATGTAGTCTAGGACCTTTTCCTACCTGATGAAATACTCATTGGTTCTTTTCTTTTTTAATTAGATATTCTCAACCTCTTCATGAAGAGATAGCACTGCATAAATATTTAAAGCATCGGAACATTGTACAGTATCTTGGATCTGTTTCAGAAAATGGATACATTAAGATTTTTATGGAGCAGGTGCCAGGAGGTTTGTATCATTCTGAGCTTAGTCTCTCAAAGGAATCAGAAGCAATTGGGACTCTAAACTTACTGAAAGTTAGTAGATATGCACTTAATATGTTTGTGCACTGTATATAGCTTTTCTGTTGGGACATCAACTATAGGTTCATTCTTCTCATACAAAGAGTAGATTTGAAGATCCCAGTAACCTCTCCCCTTTCTGTAATAATTCTAAACCTGGAGAAAAGTCATTGAAAGTATTTGGTGTTGAATACTTGATTGTTATAAAATAATAGAGTTAGAGCTGTGTAGTCCATTTAGCTTGAGCATCTGAATGATGACTGGAGCTTTTAGAACAAATTTCTGTTGAGCAGTAACACTGATAGAGCAATTAAGTACTGTTTTGTAACTGCTATACACAAAACACTGCTATTTCCTAGGTAGACTGGAGGTAAAAGTGATATGTGCCCCTTGCTCATAATTTCCAGTTTCACTTCTCCAGCCTTTCTACATTTTAGGATGTGCAGTCCCTCTATATCCTCTCTAGTTTATGTTTACATCTTCCGTTTGCTATTTACTCTTCAGTGTCAAGGATGTGTGAGAATGTGTGTTAAATTATTGTATGACTATAATTTGCAAAATAAAAACAGAAATAACAGGAAGAAAGGTCAGGTTTTCTAAGAAAGATCCAGACACAAACATTCAAAGTGTAATTAAATAGATCTGGGGCATTTAATATAGGGAAGTTGTTTAATTTTTTAATTCTTGTGATCTTCTCACCTGAAAGCTGAGACAGTATGACCTGCATGATGCATGCAGATGTGATGAGTTTATATCAACACTTCCCCTGTTTTCCCACACTTGTTAACAGTATCAGGTGGTGTTATTTCCAGTTACTATATGCACACTAAAGTGGGCTGTGATTAGTTGCTAATGTCAAGATATTTTTGAACCAATTCAGATACTTTAAACAGTCTTAAAAAGGAACCAGCTGTTCAGAATATACAAGATTCTTTGAGGAAGCTTAACTTGAGAAAGCTGTTGGTGTGGACTGAAAATTCCTTTAGCTGAATTTGTCTGGCATTAAGTAGTCCCACTGCATTTACATTATTTTATGCAGAATAAGCAAACCTGTTCTTTTTTTTTGCTTCATGATTAAAATATTTGAGTTATTTCAAGATAATTTTTATTAGAAGTAGAGGAAGTGTGGATGACCTACCTCCTACTCTGAACATCCATTCAGAAGGTTTTTTCAGGAGCTTTCTCTCCTGTCTCTGAATGTTTCCAGAAGTTAATCCCATATTTGCAAGGAAAAGGCTCTTTCTTTTTTACTTCTCCCTTCCCCTCCTCGAGAAAATCAGCTTCTCTTTGCCCATGCATGTGGTTCATGAAGTGTAGTTTATAACATGATAGTATTACCTTTAGTCTTTATTTCATTAAGGGCTAAATGGGTGCTAGTTTTAGCCTCAAGAGTTTTTAGAATGAAGTGAGGGGGATGGATCCAGTGCTATCAGAACATTTATTCTTGTCATGGAGGTGGAACCTGAGCTGGGAAAAAAGAAATAACCAGTCAAGAGAAGAAACTAAATGTTTGCTTTGAGGCAACTAGGAAGAATTTGGCTTAATTATAGGAATTGCTTTTCTCTTGTATTAGGTTGGTGAGCAAAGGCTTCATCCAGACTTAAATGTTTCATGCTAATTTGGGGATTTTGCTATCTTGCCACACTTTCTTCTTAATCTCTTGTAGGCAGCCTCTCAGCTCTCTTAAGATCTAAGTGGGGCCCAATGAAAGAACCTACAATTAAATTTTACACCAAGCAGATTCTGGAAGGCCTTAAGTATCTCCATGAGAACCAGATTGTACACAGAGATATAAAGGTAAATTTTCCTTTGGTGTGTCTTGTTTGATTTGCTTTTTATCTTATTTACTTCAGTTAGTTTTACTCTGATCTGAAGTAGAATTTTTAATAGGATTTCATGGAAGCTTAAAGCAAAAGGAAAGTATAAACCAACCCCTTTTCCCTGGTGCTCCTGGAAAATTCCTTTGTAGAAAAGTATATTACAAAGATAACTGCAAACTTGAAGGAGTTTTATTGAGATTTAGAATCTGTATTCATCTGTCTCCCCTTGCTCCCTGCCTTCTCTCTCTCTCTCATATACTAACCACAGGGGGATAATGTTTTGGTGAACACCTACAGTGGCGTGGTTAAGATATCTGATTTTGGTACTTCCAAACGTCTGGCAGGAATCAATCCGTGCACTGAAACGTTTACAGGTAAGATAAATTTAGCAGAGTTTATAAGGGGGTTTGTGATAGATTTTGCATTAGAACCAAAAGGCTCTTTGGATTTGTGATGAAAACACTATTAGGTCTCTGTTTTCAGGGAAGAGTCAATGGGAATATGATCACCATAAACACATAGTTGATACCCTTCTATTTTTTTAAATGTAATTTTTTTCCGGTTTACTTTTTTTTTTCCCCCTCCATTTTTTAAGTGTGATGGGGTAATAATTTTTCTTCTAAGTGTTTTTCATTAACTAACAGTTGATTTGTTGCAGTTACATCTGGAAACACTTGAATACAACAACTTTTTCATTTAATAATCTTGATATTAGTAACTCATACATGCACACTTTCTGGATGTATGTTTAAAAGTGCAGAAAACCAAACTCAAACTTGTAAATACTTTCAGTTTTGAGGCATTAATTATAAAACCCAACCCACTGACTAACTTGGTGTTACGGCAACAAAAGTAAAAAGAAGTTTACATAAAAATGTTAGGCTGATGTGTTACAGAAAAGCTTTCAATACAATATCGTTGTAAAGACTTGTAATATTTGGAGAAAACAAAAATTGCCGAGCACCAGGTGAAACTCCACATTGAAAAATGAATATATGGTCACATAATTGCTCAGTTCTGTGATCACTGAAGATACAGGGTAGCATGATGATTTTACTTGTGACATGGCCTTATGCAAAGGCTGGTATCACAAGCCTCTTACTGGCCTGCAATTTAAATAAATGGTACAAATGAAAATTAAATTCTTAAGGTTCTGAAGTAACTTGCCTTCCTAAGCTTTTTTTACTCATTATTAGCAAAGCTTGTGAATTGGAAACTAGGCCTATATGACATCATGATCTGAACACAGCATATGATGTCTGCATCAGTATCTTATGAGATCAACTTCCCGTATGCAGGCATTTTAAACAAATCTGTTCCCTTCAAAGCTGTAAAGATAGTAGTTAGAATCAAATTAAATTAAGTTAGAAGCTCCTTAAAGAGAAGAAAAAAATTATTTGTCCTGTTGATAATCACAAATGCAACATTTAAATGTTTTGTTAAGAAATTAAGAGCTACAAGAAGCAATCTCTTCAGTTTAGAGATGCCACAACAGATACATAGATGACATTATATCTGAACAGAGCTGGTTAAATGCTGCCTATTGAAGCATTCCTGTAGGTGTTTTCCAAACAAATGATTTCAAAAAATAATTTTCTTGTCAATCATCTTGCTTATGCAGCTGGATTAATAATTCTCTAATATGTACAGGTCTCTTGTGGTATCTGAAAAAGTATTTTCAGGTTTTGCCTGTAATGTTTGTCCTTGCCGTTTTTTAGACTGATTCAATACAGTTACATTCCATGGAAAAGAGTTGCACTACCACATGGTGAGACATATAGCTGCTCATTTCTGCAGGTTATTCTGAAGACTTTAAATATATGAAGGGGTTCCATAAGGTAAAAGTTGAAGTCATGGTGGAAGATGCTTTTGTGGCTATTAAAAGTCATGGTTCAAAATTTAATTTTTGCCCAGGAAACCACTATTATGGCTGATTGCTATTACGGTTAGAGCAGGTACTAAGGAAAAATCATTTTCTCTTTGCCTGTATTTTATATACTCCTTGGTGCCTTTTTAGCAACTAGTTATTATTAGAGATGATATATGGAGAAATGGCATCTAAAGAAATGTCACCATACTGTAACAAAAGGAGGTAAATCTTTCCTTGAGCCCTTCTTTGTTCTCTTGCATGTTTGCAGCCCTGTTTGTGCCTTCGAGATGTAATTTGCCATGAGAATAAATATTTTACTTAAATTATCATTTAAAATCAGTAAGCAGGTAGCTATAGCCCAGAGGGTCTTAAAATTTTGTTTTGTTCCATGACTCAGTACATAAACCCTGTTTTTTATGCATTATGTAATAAAATCACATGATGGGAAGAATCAGACTTCCAGTGGTTTAAACATTGTATCCCTCCATTCAAGACACACAGCCTGAGGGCAAAGCTGTGGCTTAAACTTCCATTCTGCAGCAGTCACATTCAATAAACATAGTGATACCCTTTTATCTTCACCAAATGTCTTTTACTTAATAGTTCACAGCTTTACCACAGTGTAGTTTTATTGCATTCTTAAGAAGAAAAATAATTTAAAGATGTCATAACAGAGCTGGTAGAAATTCAGGTGGAGAAAATACTGTAGTGTTCAAGACACTCAGAACATCCAGAGGTTTCTGCTGGTGATATGGACCCTTCCCATAAATACCTCATGAGCTGGGTTAGTATATGGTTCAATATCAGTTATTTCGAATTGACCATCTTTTATTTATTTTTTTACTGTATTCTTTATTTATCATTATTATAACTAGTATTACAGTCAGATTGTGTACAGGCAGGATCTTACTTTGTCACCATGTATAGCTTTAGAAGTTCCAACAGGTTTGATGTTGGGGTTTTTTTGGCTAACCTTGGATTTCAGAAATCCCAAGCACATCCAAGACTTCCTGGAATTCCAAATAAATTATGATGGGTTCCCTAATTGTCTTATATTTACAACAATAGCTTCTTTTCAAACTAATGGTTTGAAATTCTCTGTCACTAGTGTTCTCATTATTGGCGTAAAAATATGAAAAATTATTCTCATGAGGAACTGTCACTGCAGATTTTCATTATCTCTTACATACATAATCTTTAAAATTTGGTGTCTGCAAAAATTGTTGATGTAATTTTGTGTTCTGAGGAAGCTTTTGTAATATGTGGTGAATATACTTTTAGCAGTTTGAAACCTTGTGTTAGAAAGGAGGGGCAAACAGGTAGTGTATAAAAAGATGTTAAAATATAAGTTTATGTCAAGTTTTCAGTGCTGATTCAGGAAATCGAGTATTTATGTTATACAGGTGGCATTTGACAATTTTTGGCTTGCTGAGTGGTGTGTTAATTCTCTTCCATAAGAATGAAGACTATACACTTTACTGTTCTTTTTGTCCTGACTAGGAACCTTGCAGTACATGGCTCCAGAAATCATCGATAAAGGACCACGAGGATACGGTGCACCAGCTGATATCTGGTCACTGGGCTGCACCATCATTGAAATGGCAACAGGCAAACCTCCCTTCCATGAACTAGGGGAGCCTCAAGCTGCAATGTTTAAAGTAAATACAGCTTCATTGCTTTAGAGCAATAAAAAAAAATAAATTCAAATACTAACTTATTTTATAGTATTAATTGGTAGTAACATTTTGTGACATGGGTTCTTTTGCACAAAGCCACAGTCTGACCTGTGTTTTTGACTCTAATTGAATGATTCTTCTCTGCTCTAAGCTGTATTGCTCTAGGGGTGATCAGTTATTTTTGTGCTGGAACTAGGTCATGACTCAGAGCAGCAATCTGAAAAATGAGTGAAGACTTACGAAAACTAATATTCTCTACTGTCTTACTTCTGTCATCTCCTGCTCTTGGTTTATGATTTCGTTCTTGTCACCAGTCTCTCCAATAATGACAAACAAGTTATTTCTTGAAGTCCTTTTTTTTGTAAGCTTCCCTCCCAGAGTATCTGCTCGCCTTGTCTTTCAAAGGCCCGGTCTGTGCAACATTCTTCTGTTAGGAAGATATGATGGATGAGGGCAGGGGGGTAGCTTTTCAGGATTTCCAGTGTGTACTAAAGGGGTAGAATATTCTGTATTTTTCATTCTAAGTCCTTCAGATCAGAGCTTCCTTCTCTGTAAGCTGTTGTCTTTAGTACTTGATTTCTCTTAGTGTATCTGTTTTCAAATGCACAAATTAACACTTGAGAATTTTTCAGATAATTTTGATAATAAATGTTTGAAAAAAGTTGCTTGTTCTGACTCTAAAACTAACAGTAGTGTAAAAGCTATGATGTGATTATGTGTCAAATATGCAGATTAAAAATTTTTGGTTCTTCCACTGGCTTGTGTAGACCTTTACCAAAGTACTTAAGTTTTCACTTTTGCTTCAGAGTCCTCATTCTCTTAATGGGGAAAATGTCCCATCCATAACCCAGCAAACTGCTTTAAATTACCAGCGTTGTAATTCTTTTGTGTATGTTGTTGAATGTTACTATGTGAGCATTAGTATAATATATAATGGAACCATGGTGGCAAAATCAGATCTTTATCAGTAGGTATAGTGATCTGGGCTGCAGTTCAGCGTGATATGTAATGCCATACATCATAATAGGCCTGTGAGTTATCTCATGCACTGCAGGTAAAAGGCAAAGAAAGGGGTAATTGTGGGTTTTGATGTAGTTATTTCAATGGTAAAATATGTCACCATAGTGCTGTCAGTTGGTGACATACCTCAGAAGGAGCTGCCTGGGTAAACGTGGTTTGGCTCACTAAAGCTTTCCTGAGGGAGCCATGGAAAGAGACTTTTTGCACATGGCTGTAAATGTCAGGTACAGTTTTGTGGGCAGATGCCTTTTCATCTTATGTACCTGGCATGTAGCTGAACTGTTCAGTGAGTTACACATCTTATTTTTCAGCAGAGTTTATTGAACTGTCAGGAAGTTCTCGTTCAGTTCTGGGAGCTGGTTCTCTGTGCAGGTTCACAAGATGAGCTCTGGCAGGATCGTGCCTGTCCCTACCTACTGCTGATAAGCACTTCCAGACTACAGAGATGTGTTCTGAAGTTTCAGATCTGGCATTTTTAAAATACATTTCCTGCCTTTTTTTCTTCAAGGATGTGGCAAACCTTTTAGCATTCTTATTGCAGACTGTGTTAATGTGCTACGGTCAGGCATTTGTTTTTGTTTTCTGTTTCTTGGCTCTGCTGGGACCTGTTTGGAACTGTGTCCAGCTAGGCACCATAAATTGCAAACCATGTTTTCTTTTTCTATGTAGTAAAAGTAAGCAAGCTGGAAGCTAGGTTTGAAGTCAGGAATGAAGCAGGCTGGCTGGGCAAGCATGTAAAAAGAGTGAAAGTCTGGAAAACTTGGGATATCAAACCTTTGAGGTCCCCACCTCCACACATGCACCGTCTGTTGTGCATAGGGCAGGTGAGGAGGTGGAGGGTCTAAGTGTGGCTGTGCAGTCACTATAGAAATTGCAAACGACCAAAGAGGTGGACAAAGAAGAGAAAAGGGGCTAGAGTAAACCAAGAACTGGAAATAGTTCCTGGCTGGGTGTGTGTTGTGTGGTATTTCATCTATGAGTATAGAATCTGTGCATCTGTGTCTGGTGAAAGGAGCACAAACAAATGGCATTCAATGGAGACAAAGTAAACTAATGTTGCCACAGAATTTCTGGACAAAATTAATCTTCTTGGGCCACAGAGATTAAGATCAGAGACAAGCTTTCAGATTTCCTGGTCCTGGTTTGGGCTTTCCTAGATTTTTGTTAAGTACATTAAGGTACCACCAGGGTGCTACCAGCATCTGACACTGCCCCAGCTGAAGCTGGTTGTGTGAGCCTGTCCCCGGAGTGCACACAGAGGAGTGGGCTGGCCACAAGAGACAGACTGGTCAAAAGCAGTTTTCAGAGCACAGCAAGCTGGTGGATGTCTTCCCTCTCTGCTCCAAAGCCAAAATCCTGCTTGGGCTAATGTTTTTTTAAGTGGTGAAACTGTACCTACCCCATTTATAAAGCACTGTCCAAAATGTGCGTGTGGTTCTACAAATCAGATAAAGATGCTCCATCAGACAAGGTAAATGTATAGCAGTGATACCCTGCCAACAGGATGCAATGTCTATTTATTTATTTATTCAGTTTCTTTATTCAATACATCAATTTAAATGTAGAGGTTATTGAGTTGTGTATATTAAAAACGTTACATGCAGGAAATCCTGAGTCTTGAATGTGCTCAGAGTCATGGCTCAGAAGGCCTTAATGCACTATTAGCATTTTATTTCTGCACTGTCGTTCAAACAGAGGCGCGACTGCTCAGCATTTTTTGCTTCAGCTTGCATTGAAGCTGAACCACTATTGTGAGTGCCTAATGGTGCCACAGTGTGTTAATGCAGCTGTATAATGAGATTATTTGAAAGCAGCTGGCACTTGTTTAACTGCTGGGCAGCTGTCTCCCTTGTGGCCACTATCTTTGTGTTTGTTCTCCAGAATGTGTTTTGTGTAAAGATGCTGAGACTACAAGCTGTAATCCCACCAGACGTGCCATACAGTGCACATGGGTTGTACAACTCTTGCTGCAAAACAGTTATGCCAGATTGGCATTAGAAAATAAGAAGGCAGAGAGGGAGCTGGAAAGATCACTAGAGAGCAACCTGTAGAAGAACATTTTTTATTACTTAAAGAACGAGTCTTAAAAGAGACTCTTTTTAAGTAATGACTTTAAAGAGTCATTACTTAAAAAAAGGTTTAACGAGGGTCTTGGTAAACCTTTGGACACCATGTGGTTTTCAGTTAAACAACACTGAAAGACTAGGGAAGACATCTGGCCCTAGTGCACGGGTGGTGACAAGGTCTGGCAAGGTCATTGAGAGTATTTGTGCAAGGAAATTTGGCGGCAGTGGGAGCAGAACAGGTGCAGCCCCAGGCAGTCAGTGCTAGAGGAGGAAATTATTCCTGTTCCTGGGCACGAATGTGCTGGAGGAGGCAGCAACTGAGAGACACAGTCCTGGGCAGGGGTGATGGGAAGCCTGTGCAATAACTGGAGGGATTTGTGGCTGGTAAGAGCAGCAGTGTTTGAAGCACTTGGTGTGAATAATGCCCAGATCCCGAGATTACTTGAAAGCACATGGTTAGATACATCCATACCTTGACATTTGTGTAGTATCACATGGACATTCACACCATGTTTGCAATGAAGTAAAACAGGATTAGAACCTTGTTGTCACTTCACTGCTCTATGTGGGTACCTGGATCACTCCTTTTCCACAAGAGCCAAGAAGAATGTGAGAGATCATATAAGAAAGCTTTTGCCTATGGTCTCCTTGCATTTTAGGAAAAATAATTAGTACTTCTGTTTTACTTGCAGGTTGGGATGTTTAAAATTCATCCTGAAATTCCAGAATCAGTGTCTGCTGAAACAAGGGCCTTTATTTTGCTCTGTTTTGAACCTGATCCTAGTAAACGTGTTACAGCATCTGATTTGCTCAGAGATTCCTTCCTGAAGCAAGTAAACAAGGGCAAGAAAGGCAGAATTGCATTCAAGCCTTCAGGTAAGGAATTATCAGCCAAATCCTAGTCAACATCATCATTAAGAGTTATATAAAAGATTGGAATTATTAAGCATTCCCTTTTACAAAGGACATTGCTTGAGCCAGGAAAGCAGCAGGAACTCAGCTGTTGAAAGTGCCTGTGCTTTGTAATTACCCATATTTAAATTTAATAATGCCAAGAAAATATGGTGTCTTGCTTATTTTGTGTTTTGCTTGCTGAAAGCTCTCAAGGCCATTTTTCCTCTCCCCAGAAATAAATGCCTCTTTTGTATTAAATTAAAATTAGAAAAATGACATTTGGTGAAGACTTGCTATAGCAATTCTACATTTTAGATTCACAATTATATACTCTTCAGAGGTCTGAGTTTTACAGAGTAGATGTTTGGCACCTGAAAATGTGGGTCTATTAGGTGTTTGGGTCAGCATTTTCAAACTTGATACATAGCATGGAAGTTTGGCACAAAGATGCTGAAGTAGCTGTCTAGTGGGTTGTTTTGTTTTATCTGCATAGCATGTTTCTTCTCACCTCTCCCCCCAAATATAGCAGCCACTTTTTCAGTGATAAGATAATGAACCTTAATATAGACCTGCCAAATAAATCATTAGCATTTGGAGGAACTGGCCATTCAAAAACAGGCAGAGCCATTGATCTTGCTGCTTCTTTCCCCTGTCTGCACATACACACACACACTCCCAATGCAAATTGAATTACATCCCTTTCTGCGCTTTTTCCCTCTCAACAAGGAACTTTTGAAAGAATGAATTCCAAGGAGAAAAACATAGCAAGGAATTTATAACACCTAGCTGAATTGGCTTCAGCAAGGAAATGGGCCTCATCTGTTGTCCTGAGGGACACTAAGAACTCCAGTCCCTGCAGTTACCCTGAGGTCACAGGAGAGCTCCCACTGCTCAGCCAGGGCGGTGGCACTCAGGAGCTGTTGCCAGGCTGTACCTCGCAGCCCCACTGCAATCATTTTCTCTTGTGGCCTTTCAGCTCTTGCTTGAGGGATATCTTCCTGGAAAAATTGTGTGGCATTAGAAAGGGTGGACCTTGCCTTGTTTGCTGGGAGCAACAGGCTCTTTGTCAAACATCACGGAAGGCGCAGCTGTCTTTTGCACACCCTCCCCCTCCTTCTGCCTTCCTCCTTTCTTCTCTCACTCGTTGATGAGGTTATGCAGCTCCTTCAGATGGTGATGATCTCATGCTACAGGGTTTAGCACTGAGCTGCAGCAGGAAGCGAGCTCAGTGCTGGACATGGACATGAGCAGAGTGGGCAAATGCTATAAAAACTGTTTGTTGGGTGAGGAGAAGGAAAGGCAATGTGACTGCAGAAGAGTATGTGTGCTTTGCCATGCTGGAGCTGGGGAGAGCTGTGCTGGCTGCTGCAGCCATCTCCAAGGGGGGTTTGGTGGCCTAAGGCAGGTCCTGGCCCAGCAGTTACCACAGTCTCAGCTACAGCAGTTCGCTGTCTTCTGTTTCCCTCACTGTCAGTTTCCTCAGCTTTGTCCCTATCTTTCCATCTTGTCTGTCCCTGTCCCCTTTTAATTTTGCCATAATAGAGGTGGCCCAGAGCAAGTCTCAGCCCTTACTCTTGGGGCAGCAACCCTCAGTTTTCTGTGTACTACTGAGAAGCCTTGAAACAGGTCTTACAAGGTGGCATATATTGTTTCATTTCTGTGACTGTTTCACCTCAGCCATTTGAACATCAGTTGTGTGCCAGGGAATCTGTCACAGCTTCCTGAACAACTTTTACCTTTTAGCTCTCTTCCTCCCCCGCCTCGACACAATTTGTAGTGACAAGTATCAAAAACTTTTGTGATACTTTAGCTCCATGGATGCGTGCACCCTGAGTTGAAAGAACTTCCTTTAGCTTTCCTACCACACAACTGCAAACTGGCAGTCAGGATTACAGCAAGCTCTCATTATCTGGTTTTTTTTTATTTCTTCTTACTTTCAAGATGAATTGGAAAGGGACAAGAGATTTCCTTCTGGCTAGTGGTGAGAGAGAGTCCTTACTGAGGGCAGGGGGACATGTGAGTGAGGGAATTACATGCCCATTAGCACAGGCAGAGATGAGGAGGGCAGGTAGTAGAGTATTCTCTGGTTTAGAGAGATGGCTGTGGTGGAGCAGCCAACGAACCTATTGGTTCAATTCAGGCTCTTTAAACAGCTGTATATCCAGTTGTACCACTTTGTGGGACAGCACCAAGGGGGACTGTGTGTGTGTGTGAGAGAGAGAGGGTAACAAAATGGCATTTCATGTGAGTACCTGTGCTGTCTTCGCGTTCAGCAGTTACGTGTTTGCAGCTTTTATTGCTTATGCATATAATGATTTTGAGTTGTATTGCTGCTTTTTGTCAGCAAGATTACCTTTCCCTCAGCCATTTTGCAAAATGAGGTCTTGATATCACTGAAGATGATCACAACTGTTTCAAGCATGTTGCCCTTTTTGGCCTAATTCTGTTTCACATTTTACAATGTCTGTTTGTAGATTATAATCGTAATACATCCCTCCCACTGCCAATCCATGGAGAACAGGCTGGCAGTAGCAGCAGTGAGCATGGCTCTGTTTCACCAGACTCTGATGTACAGCATGACGTGTTTTTCGAAAGGACAAAAAGATCCATTTCAGAGATTCAGACAAAGCATCCCATTTCCCATTTACTAAGGTAAAACATTTGCTTGTTGCTTGACATCCTTGAAGGATTTTATGGATTTAATTCACGTTATATTTTATCTGAGGGCATTTTTTTCACATAATGGCTAGAGATAAGTAGGCGTGTTAAACAGAAAGTGAGTTGCATAGGTAGGTTACCAGTTAATGTAAATATTGTCTATATTTAATAATGATCAATGATTCTTCTCCTTTAAGGTTTCCATGTACTTATATACTTTACACCCTCCAATGAATAAATGTCAGTCTTCTTATTTACCAAGTGGATATGGATTCAGGAGTCAAGTGAAGAGTTGACCCTTTCATGTACTCATGAAAAAAATGTGGGAAAGGGGAAGCAGAAATACAGTTCTGCAGCTCACAAAGTACAAAGCAATACCTTCAAATTAGTATGTTACAATATGGGTCCAGAAAAAATGAATAGTTTCAGCTTTCTCCAAAACTGACTGGTGCTGACTGACATTAATGCCAGCTTCTTAGCAGGGTGAAATCAGCCATGTGCTTTTGGCTTCAGTGGGTTTTGAACCAGCACAGGATCTGAGCCACCTTCTCTCTCAGAATTAGCATTTAACAGTCTGATCAATCTGCTGCTGTAGTTTTAATTCCCTTTTTAACCTCGGAAGTATCCCTACTTGCTTCTGACAGTACTGCTGCATTGCTAATGCTGAGGTCTCTCTTGTGCATGTGGCCCGGTGGTGACACAGTGTTCCTGATGAGGGCTCGGCCTCGGAGGACAGGAGTGCCTCTCCTTCAGTGGAGGATAAGGATTCCGGACTGTTCCTCCTGCGGAAGGACAGTGAACGCCGAGCAATCCTATATAAAATCCTTAAGGAAGAACAGGATAAAGTTGCTTCCAATTTGCAGGAGTGTATTGCACAGGTAATTTCACTTCAGCTCTCCTTTTTCCATGTAAAAGGAAAATAACAGGTAGTAGTCCTAATAGATGAGGGGGCTTGGATTGTTTCTTCTGTGAATATCTTTAATCTCTGAGACTTATAACTGTGTAAGCCATTTGCTGTTGTCTGAAGGGATAGCAAACACCAGCTTTTGGCTGCTGCTTTTGGCTGGTTTTATATGAGGGAAAGGTTGGGGCATTTGATATGGGGTTGTTGGGACTGAGGTGGGTGGATTGAGTAGTTTTGATGTTGCATTTTCTTTTGGCTTTTAAGGACATGGAAATAGAACACCATGTAGTAATAAGTATGTTTTGCTTAAAAAAGCTAAAGTAGGTTTTCTGTAGAAGGAAAGGTTGAGTGGGAATGTTTCGTGACTGTAAAGAGAAGCAAGAAAAATCATATGTTTGCTTAAGGCATAGCCAAGCATTGGCACACACCTGTAACAGAGCTGCTGGCTTGGCCTTTTCTAATGTCTGCGTCTAATGTGCCTCTGACACCATTTATTCTTACCAAAGCTGTGTTTTTTCACATGGACTGCACTCACATAAAGGGGAGCCTGCTTAAACTACCAAATAGCTTATAACCTTACAGAGGACTAAAATTTGTATGTGAGATCTTAGTCAGAAATAATCATGACTCTAAATTTTTTCCACAATAAACAATTATTTAGTAAGAGCAAGTCCTACTTCAGTCTTCATCTGTTTCGTAGCACTGTAATCCTCTCTTTTCCATAATTTATGTAATACTTCTCCCTTTACCTTTTAATTATACAGATTGTTGTTCTCACAGACACTTGGATGGCTTTAACTGTGGGGGTTATGGACTGCAAATCATAGAATGAACACTTGTGAATCACTGTGCCATTTTAGACCTTTTTCTAACTTGGGAAAAATGCATATATAACATACTTTTTTGCCTAAGGAAATGAAATGTCTGCATAATTAGATGTAAGTCAGATTCATCTTTTCAAAAGGATAGCATCTAAAAAAATTGGGTCTCTTAGCGACTCACTGTGCTGTTTTTATGGAGGAGAGCTGCCCTCTGCAGTACATTGTGGAAATGTGTAGATACAATCTGCAACCTCTTCCCTTTGTGACAGCCACAGTAGCAGGAGACGTCATTTCTTTTTTGGAAAATAGAAATTACTGTTCAAAAATTTTCTTGTTAGGAAAAGGTAAAAACTAGAGACTTTGCAGAAACGAAAGTTCTGTGGTTTCTGTGCATCAGTGAGAAATATACATAAGCAAAGCTATGTAACCCTAAAAATATTAATGCTGGTAATTAGACGTTTACTTGATATACATTCATTATCTTTTCTCCAGAGCTCTGAAGAACTGCAACTTTCAGTGGCCCACATCAAGCAGATTATTGGGATTTTAAGGGACTTCATACACTCTCCTGAGCAGAGAGTGATGGCTTCTACCATATCCAAGTTGAAAGTGGATTTGGACTTTGACAGCACTTCCATCAATCAGATTCATCTGGTGCTGTTTGGATTCCAGGATGCGGTGAGTTCCTTTCCTAGTGCAGGGGGAGAGGAATTCTTCGTAGAATCACAGAATGGTTTGGGTCGGAAGAGACCTTAAAGATGACCTATTTCCAACCCCCCTGCCATGGGCAGGGACAACTTCCACTACATCAGGTTGCTCCTGGACAGAGCTTACCCCCAGGGGTTGGTTCGCAGCTTCCGCACTGTTCCTCACTCCTCTTCCTCCTTGCACTCTAGAAGGGTTTGAATGTCACAGTCTGGTTTGAAATGTTTGAAAGCTGTAGCCTAAAACTGTCAAATTTGTTGTTTAGATTTTGAAAGGTGGGAGAGTTTCAGTGCTGTTTGCAGTTGTTACCTTATAAAACTTGCTATGACTATTGAAAAACAAGATTCTTTCTCCTAAGGTGTGAGCAAATGTTGTTTGCTGCTACATTGACAGGTGAACAAAGTATTAAGAAATCACTTAATAAGACCCCACTGGATGTTTGCAATGGATAACATAATCCGCCGTGCAGTCCAAGCAGCAGTCACTATTCTTATTCCAGGTAAATCAAAGCAGCTGAAAGCAATCCTTTTTTCAAAAAAAGGTTTTTTACATATCAAAGACTTATAGCAAATGGAACGGTTTAGATGTTTAATCTGTCAGCATGCCATTAACTGCATCCCATGCGCCACTCATCAAAGGTGCGGGGTCAGAGTGTTGCAGAGAAAGAAGTGTTGATCTGGAGGATTAATGCTGTACTTGCAGTACAAAAGCACATAATGAGGAGAGAACCGCAGTGGTTCTGCACCCCCAGTGTGGGTGCAAAATCCATGCACCCACATGACCAAAAAGGCAAATTAAATTCAGTCCAAGCTGGAGATTTTCTAGTAAGAAAGAAGATGACTTTCTACTACATGTTAATGACATCCAGGGTGGGTAACACTGCACAGATTTGGTTATATGTTCTGAAAAATTATACTGAAGTGTGGAACAGATGTGTAGAAGGGAGTGCATTAATAGGAGGAGGAGGATGATTCTGGCCCACAGATGGACCGTAGGAAAAATCGCCAGCAGGATGATACATTACTAAGAACTGTCTAGGAATAAGTTAATTTGGAAATTTGCAAGTGGTTTTGTAACTCCCTGAAGTGCTGAGCACCCCTTCCTCTATAAGAATGTTTTGACAGCACTCTAGTGAGGTAAACCCTTGCAGTCCAAAGTTGCCATGTCTTTTAAAGCCAAATAGGCCAAATCTTTTAAGACTTCGTTTGTACCAGAAAAAGGGCAGCTGTTCTTTGGTGAGAAGGGTGGCCACCTGCAGCAAGTTTTGAGGACTGGGGTTAAAATGCTACTTGGAGGAGAGGAAAGCTTTGTAAAGTCTTTGGTCCAAGGCATTAGGGGAAAACAACTTTTTTTTTTTTCCCCCCCAATTTAGAAAAAAGTAAGCTTTCAGGAGTTTCTCATTAGCATATTTTATTAACTGTCTTATTATTCAAATCATGACATTTGTCCCCTCTATGATTGTGATCTAGAGCTACTTACCTCTACTGGTGCACTGCAGAACCATTCATTTCAGATAGAGCTGATGCCAGACAAGCTGTGGTCCAGCTCACATAAGACTATTGCAATAGTGAGCAGGGAGGCAGCAAAGCACATTGTGCAAACAGCCACTGCCTCAGCTGAAGCTCCCCACCCACAGTAATAAAGAACAAACTGCAATACTTCTGGAAAAGACTTGTAAAAAAAATCTTATCCTTACCCCCTTTCCTTTTACCAGAGCTTCGTGCTCACTTCGAGCCAGCATCAGAAACGGAAGGTGGGGACAAGGATGGTGAGGAAGTGGAGGACAGTTTCCAGCCCTCTGAACAAAACGGGGCTGAGGATCCCGTCATAACATCGGGAGTCAGCACCCTTAGCTCTGTGGTGTCACATGAGGCTCAGCAGCAGCTCAGCCAGGAGCTGGGCAGACTTAAACACGAGACCTTAAGGTAACCCTCCTGTAAAGACTGTGCAGGCATTTTCAGGCAGTCTTGGAAACTGCTTTCTTTGAAGACTTTGCTTTCTACATTGACATTTGCTTTCTTAACATAAGTACTGCTCACCTATTGCCTCCTGATAAAGGAGACCTTCCAGGAACACAAATGGATTTGGAATACGCTGGCAGTGCCAGTATGACAGCTCAACACCCTGCAGTACAATTTTTATTTCTCTGTAATTAATTTTTTAATTGCAGAATGTGACATTGGATTTCTACTGTAGAGTAATTAGGTTTGTGCAACTGTGCCAGTTTCCTTCCTACTTCCTTGGATGCCACCTGACTTGGTGTCAGTGCCTTAAGGCCGTTTCTGCAAGCAAAGGCCAGAGCAGCTCTGTCCTGGCTCACGGGACAAGCTGCCCACAAATGAGCACAAGCACAGCTCAGCAGAGGCCCTGACCTGTTTCTCACGGGTTACATCTGTAGGCTGCTGCTGGTGTGTTAACAGCTGAAGGTCCCATTCTTCCTTGTGGATGTGATGCGAATCTGTGACCAGAAAGTCCCTGGTAAAACATCAATGTTACACTGTTCAGTAGTAAATTACAGTATAAAGGCAGCAACTCTTCCCAAGGAGGCTGCAAAACAGCAGGAACAGAATTTACAAGCTATTTGTTAAATTCTGCAGGTGAAAGCCTTCAAGTGCCACCCCTAAGTGAGTCTCAGACAACTGAAATGAAATCTGTAAGCCATAAAAGATGTTACTTACAACAGTATCTCTCAAGTGTCTCTGTCCTGTGATAGTCATTAAAAATGATAAGTATTTTTTTCAGCTAGACTTATGCTCAGTGTGGTGGTGTTTGCTCTCTCTCATATGCTGCCAGGCTTTTGGAACACCTTGTTCAGAAGGAGAAAGAGTATCAGACCCTCTTACGACAATCTTTGGAGCAGAAGACTCAGGAATTACACTCGCTTCAATTAAAACTTAAACCCAAAGGTATGAGGAGATACTGCATATTTTGACAGTTGCACACAAATATATGGGATCACATTTGTCAAAAGGATGAAAAAACATATCATTCAAGCTTCAGTAAACTGAGAACTGCCACTTTTGCCCTAGTTTTGAGGTATATTAACCTTTATGTTTGTTTTCTGTTAAAGACTCTCAATGGTCTGCAGCGACTTTTAGAGAAAATGCAGACCCTGAGCTCATGAAGTGGCTGAAACAACAAGGAGCAGACTTGGATGCCATTAAGAGGGTAAAAAGAAACCCCACCTTTTAGAAAAGGTCACTGTAGTCATAATTAGCAGATTGGGTTCAAAGAAGTAATAATTTATGAATAAATTTGCGTTTTAGTTTGCTGAAGAAGATTATACACTAAGTGCTGTCCTTAATGATATCACCAAAGATGATTTGCATTATCTTCAACTGCGGTAAGAAAGTACTTGTTAGTTCATTGTTCAGAGCTTAATGAATGTATTTTGTAAAAAAACTTCAATTTGAAGTTCAGTTATTCAAATATGCCAGTGATAGTTCAGAGGCAACTTCTCTCAATTTCATCTGGATTTTCTGTTAAAGTTTTTCACACCCTAACTGAAACAATTGCACTGAGGGTGCTTCAAGCCGTCAGACTTTTGGCATTTATCAAGGTTGGGAGCTATTTCTGCACCCTTCAGAACAATGTAATCATATGGAAAATAACTTATTTTTCTTACCCATTGATTTGAGACCTTATATCATGTTCTGTTAACCCCTGGCTGACCTGGAAGTTTTAGCCGTAACCATTAAAAAAGTGTATTATTTGCTGTGTACTGTATACTGATGTACTGTGTACTGATAAACCATAAATGGTCTATCCTTGGGATTTCTAGCTTTACTTCTTGCTCACTTTAAAGCAATGGAGATGACAGAGTTTTCCCTAAATATTCTCCATTTTCCTTCATATAGGGGTGGTCTTCGCTGCAGAATCTGGAATGCAATATTAAACCACCGACAAGCCTCTGGAAAGACCTCAGTGCAGAAGGCTAATGCTTTGGAAGAACAGGAAATGGGAATAAGCAAATGAGATACATTCCCAACACTTAAATTATTAGACGTATATATTTATATGTACAGTGGTACAGTGGCCTTGCAGGTTTTGCACAATTGTGTAGCTTGTTTGACCATCAGTGTAATACACAGTGAATAGTAACAGCTTTTAAAGGTGTCAATGCACTTGAATTATTTATGGCAGAGTACTGCACACAATGCCTATCAATGTAATACAAAGCATTAGCTGAGCAAAAACCCAACCTTTCCTGCAAACCAGGTACCACACACCTGAATTGGCTTCAGCATTGTGAAAACTGTGAACTTGGTGTGTTACAGTTCTGCCAGCTGATGGTTTGAGCAGGGAGAGGATATGCTAGAGCATGTCACTCTTTGCAGGTGAATTTATACAGCTTTTTGTATTAAAGCTGAACTACTGAAAAAAGCCTGGTATCATGTTTTCAATTAGTGACTTTTCTGCAGCAAAAACAGAGCATATAATGGTGCTTTTGGTGGGTTTTCTGGGAAAGCAGTTCATGAAGAAACGAAGCACACAGACCACTAGATAAATGTTGTTAAAGTTTAATTTTTTTTTTACACTGTACATAACACATACAGCAATCCAAAGAAAGTCAGTAAAGCAAATATATAGCACTTTAAATAAATCACTGCTTTCTCTTAACTTAGCTTCTTCTGAAACAACATTCAGCATGTTTAAGGAAATCCACAAGTAGATGGATTTCCTTACACATTTCTTCCTTTGAAAGAGCTTTTAAATAAGCTTAAGGGTTGTTTCTGAGTCGTTATAGTTCCTGTAAAAGCATTCACTTATTCTTACGAATAAGTTACATCAACAAAAAGGCCTTTAGCTGACAGACTTGTACTTTATCCACTGGTTTGGGCCACGCACTTCAAATGGTGGCTCATTGAAGTAGATGTGGTGACCTAGTTCTTCCAGGGGAGGCTCTGGATCAGTAGTAGCAAACTGAGCAGCTTCCTCGATCTCCTTCCTTACTGCCACATCAATTTCCTAAACCAAAAATGGATGCTTATTAGAAGACAGCTCAGGAAAAAAGCATCATTATTTTCAATTTAAATGCTATGATTAAGTATTGGCCAGAATTAGTTAACACTGTCTAGAAACATAAAATTAAAAACCTATAAAAATTCCCTCCCTACTAAGCTGCAGCATTTTGGGTAGTACCAGTAACTTACTGACAGAGGAGCATGACTCCACTGAGCCTCTACATATTCTATTCTGATTCCATGGAACACTCTGTGTCAGTGCCATTGTTTTTTAAACAGAGTTACAACATTTGCTTAGAGGATTCCTGACTCCTTCACTATGATTTTTCCCCTATTCATAATTTCCCTTTCTGAGATTTATCCCCTTCCTAGGGAGTCAAACAAGCCTGGGTAATTTTGATTTCTGTCTCTTAGTAAATGACACCCAAAGCCTTACTCAGCACAAAACTTCACCCTCACTTACAGAAGTGATGTTAAAGCAAACTCTAAAGAAGGAGTGAGCGATGGACACTGCCCGTGATGTGCTTTTCAGAGATCATCAGTGTGTGACTGCTCAAGAGCTTTCTTAGATAGCAACTAAAAGCCATACCTTTAATTCTTCAACACTAGCGAGGTTGTTGTTGACCATTCTGTCCTTCAGCAAAGTGATGGGATCACTTTTGCTTCTCACTTCTTGGATTTCTTCTCTAGTACGATAGCTAGGAGCAAGACAGGCAAAGACATGAAATTCTTCAGGGGTGCCCTTGAATCGAGGGCAGGTTCTGGACACAGCTCACTTTTAGAAAAAGGTGTGTCCACAGAGTTGTCAGGGATGCAATGAAAATACAGAACATTAATCTCTCAAAGGATGGTACAGCAACATCTAGAACCCCCCCCACAGATCTGTAAATGCCAACTGAGCTGAACTAGCTCCAGGGGAAAGGGGAGCAATCCCAGTCTGGGACAGTTACAGTGAGGAGCCATATTTCCTCCTTCCCAGCCCCCCTTAGGAAGCATGCTTCCAATTCATTGCAAGTTTCATCTGAAATGCTGGGATACAACTCTACATAGACAAATTTCAGATTTGTCAGCTGGCGCAATGCCAACGTATGTTTGTATTTTTAGGAAGTGTTCTACTGGACTGGGCAGTCCAAACTCTTCCTACAATTTTACCTTACAGGACTTTAAATACCCTAAGAACTCCAGAAAAGCATGCTGCTTTTTAGTCAAAGCTTAATTAGGACACACCATAAAATCACACTAAAAGCAGAATTCAGTAATAGCACGGAAGTTTAACTGACGCTGTGCTTGTTCTAAAACCAATTCTGAAAGTAAAACAAGTATGTTACGTGGCCACAGATATCAACTGAACAATGGGATGAGTGATCATAGCGATTTCATCATAATGTTTAAATGCTGATTTAAACACTGAACTTAAGAGTTTCATCTCTTAGAATTTGATCATCAATACTTACTTGTTTTCAGTAAGTGCTAAGAAAGAATGTGACAGTACCTTATTCCAGGGTCACTCATACTGTGGCCATGGTAACGATATGTCTGTAACTCCATCACAAGAGGGCCCTTAAAATGAAAAAAACAATACAGAGAGTGTTACCACGAGTGACCAATTTGTAACAGCAGCAAGTATTTGCTACAGGTGAATTGCACCAGTGATCAATTATTTTAATTCAATGTTTTTTTCTCAATTTATGTAACATTAGCTCATAAAGATTCATTCAGTAAAAGGAAACCTAATTCTTTTCAAATTGAACCTTATATTGATATTGTAAGCATTTCTCCTCATATTCTTACTGAGCAGCATTAAACAATTTCCTCCCTTCCAGTGTCATTCCACCATTATTCAGAATATTTCAAATTACCTGCTGTTTCAGTGTAAGATGGTAACTCGCAGAACCTTCATTACTTCACCAAATATTAAAAATCTTCAAAACCATACTTGGGTGACACACACTAACACCAACTCCCAAAACTTTTACTTTACTTTTCATTTCTTACAAATATAGAGTGATTATTACTTTACTTGATCAGTTCTGCCTGACAGAAGTTGTGACAGAACACAACTGCCTGACAGTCATAATACCTTTTGCAACAGAATTTAACTGAGGTAGAAATGGGGAAAAAGATGACAGTATAAATAAGGGCTTGGTTAATACCAATATCATGTTAATAAATTCTAACAAAAATTAGAGAACCACTCAATTGCATATGAGCTCAATACTGTGGAGAAAAGAGGAAATAAAGGTCAAACAAAGTTCAACAGCAACTGGAGAAAATGGGCTAGATGAGGAACTTCTTATGCAATAACTTGGCTAAGAGTTTTACCTATGGAGAAGGAATAACTATTACAGACTTACTTTTCCAGCTCTACAGTAGTCAGCTGCAAACTTTACTGCTTCTCTAACACAGAGAACATCCATGCCATCCACCTGATAAAGAGAAACTACATGTTAAGGCAAAAAAATGCCAGCCTACAAACTTCCAATTTCAGTACTTCCACAAGTGCAACAGGAATTCAGCTTAAGTAAATTTATGTAGAAATAAAAGAAATACACGTGTATGTATTGTGCAGGTGTGTGCACACACATCCCCCCCTCAAAAAAAAGCTGTGACTACTCACCCTGAGCCCTGGAATGAAGTATCCTCTTTTGTAGTAGTCAGTACTGGCTGCAGCTCTTTCAACTGATGTTCCCATTCCATACCGATTGTTCTCACAGACAAAAATACAAGGCAACTTCCATAAGGCAGCCATGTTGTACGTTTCAAATATCTGGCCCTGAAAGAAATAGAGTATGTTACATGTGGTCAGGGAGCTCAGCCTTCAAGCATTAGGCTCTACTGAAAATCCTTCCATTGCAGAGGCCTAGCTAGGAGAAATCTGAATACTAGAAGTGATCTGAAACTAGTCACTTGTTGCAGCTCAGAAGGAATAAAAGAGAAACTACACTATATAAGGTAACTTTCATCTCAACTAGTAGTTTACAGAACTTAATTTTTAAACCTCTGTCAGTATCTGTGTTAGGATAGCACAAAACCTTCAAATTTAACTGAGGTATTTCAGCAACAGTCATAAAAACCTTGACAACTGATTAACCTGGCAGGATGCTGCTACAGCAAAGTAAAGTTTGACCACAGTGACTGCATCAGCCTTATTACTCTGACGTCAAAAACAGGGAAAATCAAAAACTGAGATCTCCACCTGTGCTTTCAAAGTGGGAAACTCAATGGTACACTCTAAACCACCAACTCCTTAACTGGCTTAATGTCTCAGCTGATAACATGAAGACACTGGCTGGAATGTCAACTTAAGTGGCTCTGTGAGAATGCTCTGTCTTCAGAAACCTAAGTGACACGTTTCTCCCTATTCAACAGCACTGTCATCTTCACTGCCATCATTCAGAGTTCTCCTTACAGCACAGGCACTTCAGGGTGTCACACTTAGGTGAACTGTGTGCAACTGGAAAGGGGGTAAAAAGAGTACCTGGAAACCCCTCTTCCCATGACTGGTGTAATGTTCATGTAATTAACTACTGGCCTTGCTCATTCCCTGAGTATCTAGAGCACTGCAGAAGGGAAGGAGCCAAAAAGCTTTCCCTCCACTCCAGGGACAAGGACCAAGTTCAAAATAGGGGTGGGGAAGAACAGATGTTTACACAGGTCCAAAGTAAGACAAAAAATACGCTACATTCCTGATATGTAAAGAGCACCTAGCAATTAACTGTTCACCTGAATCACTCCTCTGAGGACTGTACAGTTCTTGAAACACATCCCTACTCAAATGCCTAAGACAACTCAAATGAAAGGTGATAGTTTCTAAAATTTGCAAGATGCCCAGCCACCTACATGAAGTTCATCTCAGTCAACAGCACTTCACAACAAAAGCCTGGAGAAAAACTGCAGTGAACTGTAGGACTGAGGGTGTGCATTGTCCACTTTCTCTCCAGGATCTGCCTTTTCAGTATTAGTGTACTCCTTTAATAAAGTGTTCTTGTAGCAGAAAACCCAACACAACAATCTCGGCATAAGTTCCGAGGCAGACGTTGCCTGCGTTGCAGGTACTACACAGGCAGGGCAGAAGGTGTTCTCCAACTCCTCATAGGAATGGCAGAGCTCACAGTTCCCAGAAGGAAAAACAGTTACCCCCAGGCACACTCCTCAGAGCCACACGAGACAATGCTCCTTTACCTGATTGGCAGCACCGTCCCCGTATAACGCCAGGCAGATTTCGTTTTTACCGAAGTATTTACAGGCCAGCGCAATCCCGGCTCCAAGGGGAACCTATCACAGAGTACAGAACAAACTAGAGTTGTAGAACAATGTTAAAGGAGCTGAAGATAGGCATCTTGTGAACTGTAAGGAGACATTTATGCTATTATGGACCTGCTCAACAAACAAGTTGTTACCCACCCACTTCCATTTGTTCCAACTGGTGTTACAGCCAAGATAAAAACATGAACTGTATTCTTAGTTTGATTCATTTTTGCTACAGTTTACAAAATGGTGAGCAAACTAGAAAAAGACAGAGCCACAGAGCAATGGTATCTGCATCAAGCTCAAACCACAAAAACTGAGAGGAAACACTGGCAAGAGGACATAAGCCAAATTCAACTTGTACTTTGAAGTAGAAGTCATGTACATACCTGAGCACCAACAATACCATTGCCACCATAAAAGTTTTTGGTATACATGTGCATTGATCCTCCTTTTCCCTTTGCACATCCTCCTTTTCGACCTGAAACGTGAATAACAAGCGAGTTATTTTTCAGAGGAAACATACCGTGCAAATGGGAACATCTAATGCAATTCCTAAAGGTAATAACACCAAGACCATATAATTGTTGTCATGTGGAGTAAAGACACGATGGCCTCTCTCCTAAGAATTCATGGTTAAATATCTCACAAAACAAATAAGAGGAGGGGAAAAAGAGAATAATAATGAAAACATAATTCTGGAAATAGAGAATGAGATTACGAAGAAATTTTAAAACCAACGAAGGAGTTTCAGTGTCCTACTATACAAAAGCATTTTCTGATGAATATGGGGTGTTTTATAAAAGCCAACAAGGTCTGTATTTCTCATATATACATACTCTGCAAGAAGTATATACAGTCCTTATTACTTTTGGCTTCTGCAAGATACGAATACTATTCCAAATTAGTTGCAATTACTTATATTTTTCTTCCCTTTGACAATAACTACAAGTAAAAATTACAAATAGGACATAGAAAAAAGCACAACAACTAACAGTTTCTCATTCCACCCCAATATAAACATAAGAAGGTACCCAGTCCAGCTTTATCCAAGCTGTAATTTGAAGATAACTAGTGATTCATGAAGCATTGCAACAAATCCTATTTAAATGAGCCAATCTAAGGACACAGAATTTCTCATCAGCCCATTCAATTTCTTATTCCCATCTGTCTTGTTACTAGTTGCAGAGGATTGTATTGTATTTTTAATAAGCACAGTTTGTTTGGTGGTGGGGTTTGGGTTTTTTTGTGCATTAGCCTTCGTGTTTATTTTAGAAGTGGATCTCTTTGTACTTCTCTTTCTTATAATAGTGGATCCTTTTTATTATTGGTCTTTCTCATACCTTTCATATGTTTCATGTGAACTGTAATGGATTCTGACAGCTAGGGCCAAAGGAAAAAAAAAAGTCTAATTTTAAGAAAAAGTTTTCTGATTAAGTGTAAGTTAACTTCAGTAAGTTCCCTCCACTTTTTGTACAATCCTCTCTTGTATTTTAGAATGTGTTTAAGAACTCCTGATTAACCAATGTCACTTTTTGCTACACTTTCTAATTAGAACACAAACCTGTTTCTCATGTAATTATCAATTCCCCTGAAAAGTCCTTTATCTATAACTTGTTTCCTATAGGATCTTATCTATTAGTCTTATTTTGGGTTACTCTGCTTCCTTCTCCTTCAAAGACTTTTTAATTCTGTCATTTCTTTTCATTGTAACTCAAGCTGTCTTTCAGTTTGGCCTTTTTAGTCAAGATCTATCTTTGCAGGAAAGGACTCTAGCAGCACTCCTCTCTAGGAACTTTCCCAAGTGCCATTTCTCAGAACAACAGTCTCCGTACTGCAGCTGCTCTTTCCCAATTAAAGGAGCCCCACTAAAGTCAAGTATAATGCTATAGAAAATGATGTGTGTCATGAAATGAAATAAAGAAAAAAACCAACCACATTATCACTCGTATTTGTAGTTTCAGGGCCAACAGAAGGCTTCAGTCACGACAATCTCCTCATTTACTTTCTGCCTTATCAGTATCCAGTGACTTTTGGCAAATCGATCACCCACTAGATTCTGGGCTTTTGTGCACATTATTAATATGCATTCTTAGCGCACACATATGCTCTTTGTATACAAAATCATACCTCTTATCTACCCCAAAACATGCTTTCCTATAATAACATTTCAGGCATGCAGATTCTCAGATCAAGTCTTTATTATACCTGTGATTAATGAAGGCCTTCAAGCTCCTTGTTAATTTTTCACTTCTGGCATCTGTTCACAGATCTCATAAGAGCTCAGCAGGCTGATCCTCTTCTCTCCCTCTCCTCTCCCTCTCCCCTCTTCCCTCCTCCATCCTCAACCCTATTGTGAATACCTGTCTCTCCTTTCTGCAAAATCTCAATCTAGATTATAATTTAATATTCTTCTTACAGTCAAATTTTCCCAAACCATTCAGTTGATCATTACAGGCAGTGCGTACTAGTCTTCCTAAGACTTCAGCAGCATAATTCTGAAAATCCAAATCTGTCTCCTAGGGAAGGTAATGCCCTGTCCCACTGAGAACAAATGCCTACCACCAGCAATTTCCAAACTGTGCTGCAGCACAACAAATACAGCATTTGGTATTGAGAAAAATCTTATGAATTTGTGCTTTAGAAGTACTTATTCATTGCTTTTTATGGTTAAAAGTGGCTGCATCATAAAATTAAAACACTGATTTATTCTGTTATGTCACTAAACTGCTTCTGAAGCCCCAGTATACTTTGTGCATCAACATAATTTTGAACTTGAATAAAAACTTCTGACAAGTACGGCAGCATGTGAATCCTCATTTTACTGAGCACACACCTGTAAGTTCAGCGAGGATTTCTCGAACAGGCACTCCCCGGGTGAAGGTAAAGCCGTGAGCTCTGTACGCTGTTATCACATGGTCTGTAGGCTTTATGGCAGCTTCAATCCCTACACAGCAGGCCTCCTGTTACAAAGCAAAAGTAAGCTTAGCAATGAAGGAAAACACAGCTTCCACAGCCAGCAGTGTGGCAAGGGCTCTGATCCCACATACATCCAGTATCAGCAGGTAATAGGAAGAGCACAGATACAGAAGACTGACTTAAATCCCAAGGGTCAGTGGCAGGCCTGGAGCTACAACAGCCTTGGGCTCTAAATTCCAACCTGACTGACTAGCAAAGAGACATGGGAAGGGAAACAGAACCTGCAAAAATCTGAAGGCTTTTTCTCCCAAATGAAGCATTTCAACAACCAAAATTCAAAAATGTCAGGGGATAATGAACAGACAGCAAAATTTCAGTAAGGTCATGAAGTTCCTTCTCCTGGCTGTTGCTTTTTAGTGGGCACATGATCCATGAGACATGGAAACAAACCCCATCAATTAAGCTTGAGGAGGAAGATGCAGGCCTTCAAATGTATTGAATTTAATATGCTGCAGTTGCTCATTTCTCACATTCAGTTGATCTTCAGCTGCACTGTGCCTTCTATCTCTCTCTCCCTCCCTATTGCTGTCCCAAGATCTCAGGGATTCCCTTTTGTGCTAAGACATTGTTTTTCAAAAGAGTCATGAACTAAATTATAGTTCCAGCTACAACTTCAGACATTGTACAGATATTCAATTCTACATTTATTCTCCACTCTATTAAAATCCCTACGTTCACAGAATCAGTTAGGTTGGAAGAGACCTCTGAGATCGTTAAATCCAATCGATGATCGAACACCACCTTGTCAATCAGATCATGCCACTCAGTGCCACATGCAGTCTTTTCTGAAACACCGCCAGAGACAGTGACTCCAACACCTCCCTGAGCAGCCCATTCCAATGCCCAATCACTCCTTCTGTGAAAAACTTCTTCTTAATGCCCAACCTAAACCTCCCCTGGCACAGCTTAAGACCATGTCCTCTTGTCCTGTTGCTGATTGCCTGAGAGAAGAGACTGATCCCCGCCTGGCTACAACATCCTGTCAGGTAGTTGTAGAGAGTGATAAGGTCTTCCCTGAGCCTCCTCTTCTCCAGGATAAACAGCCCCAGCTCCCTCAGCCTCTCCTCATAGGGCCTGTGCTCCAATCCCTTCACCAGCCTTGTTGCCCTTCCTTAGACACACTCAGCACCTCAACATCCTTCCTAAACTGAGGGGCCCAGAACTGGACACAGAACTCAAGGTGCGGCCTAAGTAGTGCCGAATACAGGGGCAGAATCACTGCCCTGGTCCTGCTGTCCACACTGTTCCTGATACAGGCCAGGATGCCATTGGCCTTCTTGGCCATCTGGGCACACTGCTGGCTCATGTTCAGCTTCCTGTCAATCCAAACTCCCAGGTCTCTTTCTGCCTGGCTGCTCTCCAGCCACTCTGTGCCCAGCCTGTAGCGCTGCAGGGGGTTGTTGTGGCCAAAGTGCAGGACCCGGCACTTGGCTTTGATGAACCTCATCCCGTTTGATTCAGACCATCTCTCCAGCTTGTCCAGGTTCCTCTGAAGAGCCCTCCTGCCTTCCAGCTGATCAACACTCCCCCCCAGCTTGGTGTCATCTGCAGATGGCACACTCAATCCCCTCATCTAAATCATCAATAAAGATATTAAACAGAACTGGGCCCCACACTGATCCCTGGGGGACACCACTAGTGACCGGCCCCAACTGGATGCAGCACCGTTCACCAGCACTCTCTGTGCCCGGCCCTCCAGCCAGTTCCTAACCCAGCAGAGAGTGCCCCTGTCCAAGCCATGGGCTGGCAGCTTTTTCAGGAGAATGCTGTGGGAGACAGTGTCAAAGGCTTTGCTGAAGTCCAGGTAGACACATCCACAGCCTTCACCTCATCCACCAGGCAGGTCACCTGATCTCCGATCAGGTTGGTCAAGCGGGACCTGCCCCTCCTAAACCCGTGCTGGCTGGGTCTGATCCCCTGGATGTCCTGTAGGTGCTGTGTGATTGTACTTAGGATAATCTGCTCCATAACCTTGCCAGGCACTGAGGTCAGGCTGACCAGCCTGTAGTTTCCTGGATCCTCCTTTTGGTCCTTCTTGTGGATAGACATCACACTGGCCAACTTCCAATCATCTGAGACCACCCTGATGAGCCAGGACTGTTGGTAAATAATGGAGAGCGGCTTGGCAAGCTCTTCCGCCAGCTCCCTCATCACCCTTGGGTGGATCCCATCTGGTCCCATAGACTTGAGGATCCAAGTGGCTCAGCAGGTCACTAACTGCTTCCTCCTGTATTACAGGGAGGCTATTTGGCTCCCAGTCCCTGTCCACCAGCTCAGGAGGCGAGCTGTCTTGGGGACAACCTGTCTTATTGTTGAAAGGAAGGTGTTAAGTACCTCAGCCTTTTCCTCATCTTTGGTGACTATGCTCCCCTCCCCCTCCCGTGTCCAACAAAGAATGGAAGTTTCCCTTGCCCCTCCTTTTGCTATTAATGTAATTATAAAACACTTTTTATCATCCTTTACAGAAATGGCCAGATTAAGTTCTAATTGTGCTTCTCCCTTCCTAATTCTTTCTGCATGACCTAAAAACATCCTTAAACCCTTCCTGAGTTGCCTGCCCCTTTTTCCAAAGATGATAAACCCTTTTTTTCCCCCTGAGTTCCTGCAAAAGCTCCCTGGCCAGCCAGCCTGGTTGTCTTTCCCACTGGCTCACCTTTTGGCACACAGGGACAGCCTGCTCCTGCACCTTCAAGATTTATTTCTTGAAATATGTCCATCCTTCCTGGACCCCCTTGTTTTTAAGGGCTGTTTCCCAAGGGTACTCTCCGAATCAGCATCCTGAATAGGTTGAAGTCTGCCCTCCAGAAGTCCAGGGTAGAGGTTTTATTGATGCCCCTCCTTGTTTCACCAAGCATTGAAAACTCCATCGTTTCATGGTCACTGTGCCCCAGACAGCCTCCAACCACCTTATCTCCCACCAGCCCTTCTCTGTCTGTAAAGAGCAGGTCCAGCAAGGCCCCTGGTAGGCTCACTCTCTAGCTGGGACAAGAAGTTGTCCTCCATACACTCCAGGAACCTCCTAAACTGCCTCTTCTCTGCTCTGTTGAGTTCCCAGCAGACATCTAGCAGGTTAAAATCTCCTACAAGAACAAGGGCTGGAGATCTTGAAGCATCCGCCACTGCTAGTAGAATAATTTATCCACCTGTTCATCCTGACTGGGTGGTCTATAACAGACTCCTACCAAGACGTCAGCCTTGTTGGCCTTCCCCCTGATTCCTACCCATAGGCACTCAACCTTATTGTCACTGACCTCAAGTTCTACAAAAAACTCCCTAACATAGAGACCCACCCCTCTACCTCTCCTACCTCACCTGTCTCTTTTGACAAGCATGTAGTTTTTATGTTAAGTAAGGTAAAACAACAAAAAACCTTCAGAAAAAAAAAAATCTTACCTGACCATCATATAAGTGGCAGAAACCACGAATAATCTTCTGCTTGTAGAGCTGGTCAGACTTGAGCTCCATGCGCCGTATGGTCTGCATTGTCTTGTAGTAATGGAGCCCCTCCTCTCGAGTCATCACTGCTGTGGTACCGGGGCCTTCTTCCAGGCGATGGAGGTCACATTTCTGCAAGGTTGAACAAGTAGTTATTTCCTAAAAATAATTTGTCCTATTTATGAATATTACTTAATTATTTTTTATGATGTACCATTTCCAAATTCAGAGCGTAATAGCTTTTAAAAAAGAAAGACAGCCAAACCTAAATTCATAGGTCAAAATAACTGTAAAGTTTGTGCACTGTTTCCAAATTCAGGGAAATAAAAGCCTTACTTTTAATAAAGACAGATTTACACTGACAAAATGAAGCCTTGTTGTACCTACAAGGAATAGATGAACTAGAGTCCTCAGAAAATGAGGTAAAAAAGAACACTTCCATGGTTGTTGCAGGCCAAATACCTGGTAAGAGCTACAGAGGTTTTTTGAAGAGAGAAGAGAGATCAAGAGTTTCCTTTGTAAAACAGTTTCTGGCCCTAAGACTGGACCTCACCTGTGCTACCACAAGCATTAATAAACCATTGCTGCACCAGGTACACTGCCAGTCAAACCATCATGTGTGCAGTACAATTTCCTCCCCAAACCATGGACTCTACTGAGGGAGGGCTGATTTTAGGCACCCATACAAAATAAATAAAAAAATTTAAAATAAAATAATAATAATAAATAAAAAGTTCAGTGGAAGAAACCAAACAAATTACTCTGTCAGTGCAGATTAAATGGCCAAAATACTTCTATACAGGTTAAAGACAGTTTATATCACAGCAAAAGTCTCTTCAGTGCAAATCCACTGACACCTTAGATGAACTGGGTATAACACATGGGCACACTGCTCTAAGACAGCCCTGCTTCCAAGTTCTCATAAAAATAGAAACTTTGCAGTTTTGTCATCAACACAAGACCAAACATTAAATCTGTATCTACTCAAAAAGGACTTTTCATGTAAATATATGTTCCTAATTGTTTCATCTGTGAAACAATTTTAATACTTTACAGGCAGAGATAAACAGGGAGAGGGTGGAAGAAAAACTAAATGATTTCTTTCAGATTTTCTTTCATCAGTTTCTGAATGAAATGCCAGCACAAAAGCTACTGCCAATGGAAGCATCACTTTTTCCTAAGACCCAGGCACAGGGGAAAGCTGACAATATAACACGAGTTTTTTGAGCAGCACCAAGTCAAGCATTAAAAGGATGCCATATTTTTCCTCAAAAACCCATACACACCTCAATCAGCTGCACATTTGGGATAGGCTGCAAACACCAGCTAATTGTTTTAAGAGCATTAAGGAAACATTAATACTCTTCCCTCAGAACAGAAAAGGTTCTTTAGCTCCTTTCTGACTCTGTTCTCACAGCTACATTGCAGTACCACAGCTGCAAAGAATCACAATTTTGCATTCTTAAGAAACAAGTAACAGTACTACACACTGCTAAGCACAGTTACTTCCAGCTGCACTGAGTAATCCGGTCAGAGAGTGAGGGCTTTGGTTCTGGAAATTCAAACAGTATTTTCCTAATTGAAAAAGATATGGGGGCAAGTCCATTACGTCAAGATGTGCAACAAACGCTTACACAGCATGCCAGTATTAAGTGTTCTTTACCTTAATCTCAAATGAAGCTTCACTTGCAAAGTCTCCATAGTTACGTGATGCCACTATCACTCTAGAGGCCTTAAGAAAAACACAAAACCAAAGCATGAGCAATATTTAAATATAATTATCAAGCAGAAGTAGGTGAATTTTCAAATAATTTCTCAGAGTACTCCCAAACTGAAACAATGTATGAATCAAACTCACCAGTGGCATATCCTTGTAAGGCTAAAGAACATTTATTCTGTATGAATGTGTTAAAGTCCTTTAAAATCTAGTAATTCAAATTAATATTAAAAAAAAAGAATTCAAATTTGTAATATCCTTGATTATCTAAAAGAAACACAGTAAATTTCTAGAGATTGTGAAGAGCATCAAAACCACAAAAATAATCGTTTTTCCCTTCACATACCAGATTGCCTATGTAAGGATAGACAGCCAATGCAGATTTCAATGGCTCTCTGTGCTGACTGGAATTTTGCCTTGATAGAACAAAAAAAACCTCCAAAAACCAAACCAAAACACAAACCAAACAAAAAAAAAAAACCCAAAACAAACAATCTCCCCCAACCCCAAACCAACAAAAAGAACCCAGCAGATTTCTGAGGTACGAACTACTCTCACCCTTTCTTTTCAGTAGGAAGAGAAGCAGGGGGGATTCAATGCAGTAACAATAAAGAGAGAGAGGATTTCAGCGAGCAAAACAGCGTGGCCACTACTAAAAATGATATGGAAACACATAATGTACCTAAGGATACGTGAAACACAGAACAGAAAGGGGGCATGGCAGGGGAGAGATAAGAAGGATGTTTGAAAACACATTAATGGTCTGTCTTAAGAATGAACACAGGCTACTGACTAATGAACACTGGTGTTACACTGCAGCATCTGACAGGATGGGCATGTGTCCATGCATGCACTGTGGCCACAGACAAGAAACATACCACATCTTCAGTGGCAAAATTATACTGCTTAACTAAGTTATGCAAAAATTTCATTTAGTCAGGAAATTCACATAAATTTAGCTGAAGGTTAATTATTTCAAAATTTTGAGAATGTCCAAGTCACTGTTTCCAAACAAAGGTTTGACTGACAGGTATGAAGCCTGGAGAAAAAACAACCAGGAGATATTTCTCAATCCGTCTTGATTACCTACTCTGTTGCATACTTGATTTAGCAGTAACAATTTCCCCCTCCCCTATTATCAGATTAAATATTTAAGGTTTTAATTTAAACCACGTTTCTACACTGTTTACCACAATGCTTCAGTATTACTGGTGAAGAAAAGCTATTTTACTTCTAGAGCTGGAAGTAAATCAACAGTTTGGGATCTGCAGAATCACAGAATGGCTGGGATTGGGATGGGGGTCTATAGGCCACCTGGTTAAACCGATGCCCTGAATATGGGGCATAAAAGCAACACTGAGGAGTCTGTACAAAAGTTCTGACACATGGCCGGTACAGGTATCAAATGCAAACCTTGACAAAACTGACTGAGGCCTTACCTCACTAACGGCTCCCTAGGTTAGCAGCATTTGGAAAGAGAAAAAAAAGGGAAGAAAAAAAAGAGTGAGTAGCTGTACCAAAGAATCAGGGGAGGAGAAGTCAGCAAATTATTAGCCAACTAGAATACAACACTGCAAGTGGTAGTTTCCTTACGTGGAAATCCATCTGTACAGTCTGGAAAATGCTCAAAGCATATATGAAACAATGCTTTGTGGATTAAGTCTACTTCTATTTATTTGGTAATTTATACCTTCACTATAGGTGCCTAGGAACAATTCAAGGCAAATATTTACCAAATTGGTAAGCACTAGGATCCAAAAATCAATTACATTAAGATATCCAAACCAGATCTAGTTTGACATTCCAGGAAAATGCAGTATCTCAGGAGTAAGCCGAGTACTTGTAGTAAGGAACTAATTTTAGGCACCCATATTTGCAAAATTTAATTTGTAAAATTCCAAATATTTTACTTGTGAATTAGGAAATACTTTTAGACCTGAAGCCCCAACACACATAGGAAGATCTCCCAGTAAATCCCTTGTGCGATTCTCACAAATCCAGTCACTCATAAGCAGTGAATGCTTGGGTGAGAGAGCTGCCTCAGAACAGGAGTACAGCAACAGATCTGTTCTCCATGGCAAAAAGGCAGCTTCCAGTTACCAGAAAGTACCTTTTAACTCTGATCTCGCCAACAATGTTTTCCTCAGCAGGGGCTAATTTTTCCTCATGGCCACAGTCATTACAGTGGAATAAGGAGAACGAAGAGGTAAGAGCATGATTTTTCACACAAAAGAGATAAAACACAGCACATGACACAAAAATAACAAACTTTGAAAGAAAAATTCATGCAGCAATTGCAAGGGGCTGTCGGCTGGGCTGAGGCAGGTGGCGAAGCTCAGACAGTCCGACGCTGAACTCCAAACGGGTCGAGCAGCGCGTGTTTATTACCCCTGTAAGGGATCTGATCTGCGCTGTCAAAATATACATGGAACGACATAAATTAAAGCACTGCGCCACCAGGCCTTTATAGAGCGAGCTCCTGCACGCGACGACCATTTCACTGTCACTGGGGTCTTCACGATCTTCAGAGTGGAATAAAATGCCCCCCCCCCAAAAAAAATTCTTTTGTTCTTTAATTTTTCTTTTTTTTTTTATTCTTTTTTTTGGTCCGCCGGCACCAACTTCCCGGGCCGTTCCCGCCGTCTCTCCCGGACCGCTCCCGCCCGTCCCCCCCCGCGCGGGGCGGTTCCCGCAGCGCCCCCGCGTGGCCACCCCCGCCCCCCCCGCGGGCCGCCGCTCCCCGGCCGGGCCGGCACCGGCCGCACTCACCGTCCTCCCGGCGGCCGCCGGGCCCTGCAGCACTCGGGAGAGCGCGGCCAGCAGCATCTTGCGCATGGGGCGGGTGGGACGGGCAGGAGCGGCAGCGCCTGGCGCAGGCCCCCGACCTCGGATCTCCTTCAGCCGCCGCCGCCCGGGCCGCGACCGCCGCCTATCGCTGCCTCCCCGCGCATGCGCGACGGGCGCTGCGGCGGGGCAGCGCCACCTGCCGGGCGCCCGGAGCCGCTAAAGGTCATTAAAGGTGATTAAACGTGGGAAGGGCTTCGTTTGTTCGCGCCGGGATTCCCGCGGACCTGCTCCGGCCTGGACGTCAGGAGGGATTTTGGGCGTTAGGGAGGATTTCTTCACGTAAAGGGTGATTGGGCACTGGAATGGGCTGCCCAGGGAGGCAGTGGGGTCGCCGTCCCTGGAGTTGTTTAAGGACAGACTGCACTCGGTGCCCTGGTCTGATCGACGTGGTGCTGCTCGGTCATAGGTTGGACTGGATGATCTCACAGCTCTCCTCCAACCCAACTGATCCTGTGATTTTGGTGCGGACAGGCGGGGTTTGGGCACGTCCCCGCCGCTGTCCCCAGACACCATCGCTGGGGGCTGTGCCTCAAGGTTGACCTTGCTGTGCTGCTACGTTCGAGCTGCCCTGTGCCTGCGCATTCCCTGATTTTTAAATGGATAAAGTAACACTTGAAGCGGTTCCTTTTAATGTCACAGGCATCCATCCCCTGGGAAATACACAGCGAAGTTAAGATGTGACTTAGTGTTCTAGAGTCCTCTCATCACATCACATCTGTTGATCTCTCCAGAACAGCCTCCTCTTTTCATGCTGCCAGATCCGAGCACACTCTGAGGTTGGATACCAGGTTGCTGCGGAGTGTCCAAGCCAGGTTAACTGCTGGCACTGCTGTCCTGGCTCCACACCTGGCCATGGGCTCCCACCTCTGTTCTGCTTCCCTGAGCAGTGCTGACAGCAGCTCTAGCATAACCCTGCAGCTGAACACTGAACAGATAGAGCTGATAGATAGTGCACCCTCCTCTACCCCACACCCAAACCCCACCCAAACCAAAAAACAAACACAAAACCAAAGCCAACAAAACAACAGAAAGTAAATTCTGTTCACCTGTTGGCATCGCAAATCCGTCTGCTGAGTCCTGAGGGTTGCACAGAGCTCAGCACATCAGCACAAGTGCTACATGTTTAAGGCATAATTGTCACTGAAAATGTGATCCTCAAGCTACACCCTCAGCCTGTATCAGAGAGGATAGAAAGTGATGTCTATTTCCAAACTACAGACTCATCTGGATCCCCACTGTACTGTTCAACTCCTTCCTTGTCTCCCCACCTGTTCCATTAATTAGGACACTAGTGGCTAATGTGATTTCTTCCTCACCTTCTCTGTAATGCAGAGTAGGAAGAGAGGTAGCCGTATCGTTGCTGGCGGACTGAAAATTACCGAACTTTTTTCAGCTTTAAGTACTGGTGACAGTGCAGAGTACTGGTAGTGCTCAGCATCCTACTTTTCTTCTGCTGCCCTGCAGGCTCCCTAAAGGCATGAATGCTGTGCCTTTACACAGACTGGGATGTATAAAAGAAGAGCTTTCCATATATAAGAACAAAATCTGAAAATAGTATCACTTTTGCAGTAATGAAATCCACCCATGAGTAGCCAGATAATGCTGGTTTTGATTGTCCCTAGGGATGAAGCAGTTCTTGCTAACACACTGGTAAAGGCAAGTCTATACAGGAGCTTCTTGAGGAGTCATTTTTGTCATGCAAATTGTTGGAAGTTTGAATTTTTTAAGTCTGCTCTGCCCTACTAAACAAATTTAAACAATATTCATGAAGCAATAAGAGCAACAATAGCAGCTGGCCTCTAAGAGAATAAAAAGCAAAGTGAACAGGTTGATCAGTTGCTTCAGAAGGCATTTTTCCTAGGGTATCTTTAGTCTGTAGCACTTCACCACTAGGAAAGCAAGCATGGACTTTCTGCAGATGTTTTTCTGCAGGCAGGGAGTGGCTCTGCTGCTGGAGAAAACATTATCCCAAAGGTCTGTATAAGATTTTCACTAGGGCTTCCAAGGTGCTGAGACAGATTCAGAGGTCCCAGGCCTCTTGTGAAGTGTAACCATCTCTGTCTGGAATTTTGCAACCTGCATTTTTATCAATCAGTCTCCACAGTCCTGGAGAGATTCCTGATGGATTCACGCACACACCAGTTGCCTCAGTGAGACTCACGGAACACAAATAGGAGTGTCCTCCTGCCCTACTCAGGTTTATAGCAAAGTGGCACCTGGACTGGGTTGACTTGCTCTGAGGATTCTGAGGCTGTCAGAATTTCCTGCAATACATGGCAGAACAAGGATTCACCGCTTGTAATAGTTTTCACATTATAGAAATGAGGTTCCTTAAGAGAATGAAGCATACTGATATCTGTACATGAGACAGCTTCTGGCAAACTCACATGCCAACTTCACCAGCAACATTGTGGAGTGAAGGTTTCAAGAGATCTATTAACAATTGTTAACTGTGGACATGCTCCTCTTCAAAGGAAAAATTATTATTACTATTATTATTACAAAAGAATGCAGTTAAGTTTATTTCATGTTCAGTGTCCACTACCTGTTTCTTCTCCTAATGAAAGAAAAAAACAGAGAAATTTGTATAGTTACACAATTACAGACTGATATGTTATTAACACTTCTAATAGTCATGGGAAATAGTTATTTTTGATGGGAAAGGACCCATTTTTGTCCTCTCTGGAAATACAGTAAAACATTGATTTATATTACCTCTGCCAATTTTTTCCTTTTCATGGCATTTCATTAATATTCATATATTTTCTGTATTAAAAGCTCTTAAAATGTCCTGAAATTATTAAATTGTCCTATAGAAAATAATGCAGAAAGCTAATTCATTAATTATGTAAACAACAAAAAGGAAAACCTAATAAAATCATAAGCAGAGAATAACACTAGAAAATAATTTACTGAAAGGTGATTGTGTAATATTTCATAATGGAGTACCTTGCCATTAGTGACTCTAGTATTACGTCAAGGGTGTGTTGTGTGGCAGTTGGCCAAAATTCGTTGTTTTCTATTGTTCTGGGTGTGATCCTAAAATGTTATCATTTTTGGGATTGCAGCTGCTGTTACAGATGTCTGCCGTTGGCAGAGGGGAGCGTCCAGCGTTCAGGACTCGCCCCAGCTCACTGTCTGCATCCAGGAGAAAGCAATCCCCGCCTCATTCCAGGATCCTGAAGATTGCTGCCTGATTTTTCTTTCCCCCCTGCCGCTGCACATCTCACTCACAGCAGGCAGCCAGGATGGCTGCCATGGAACAGCTTGTGGCCACATCCCTCCAGCCTCACTTCCTCCGTGGGAGAATCTGCTCTGGGGCATGCTTGCCCAGGTCTCCTGAGTAGCACCATATGGTGATGCCTTAAGTTGTAATATCTATTCTGCATGTTCACTTAATTCAAAATGCTTGAGGCAGCAGGAGGCCGTGTAGCAGCCCTTCTGAGTGGCATTTGAATGGCACTGCGCAGTGTGACTGTGCTCTGTGCTCGGTGGTGTGCGGATCTGTGTGGTCACATGGTGAGCTGGCTTTGCTTTGGAGGACAGACTGGGAAGGATGATGGCATAGTCTTATCTATGCTGGTCATGCAGCAGCCTCCAGAACCCTGCCCTGGCTTTTTCCTGGTGGGAAGCGGTCGGTTAACTCCAAGTGAGAGCACACAAGTGGATGAGCATATTAAGATGTGAATGACAGGGAACCAGGTCCTGGGACTGAATTGAAGAATTAAGTTATCAAACAGAACAGATGTAATCTTAGTTCCTTTTCCATGTTTAAAACCTGTATTACCAGCTTCACTCCAGATGCATCTTCCCATTGTAAATATACTACACTCTATTTCAAACTGCTCAGCAGGAACAATCCTTTTTCTCTCATTATTCTTTGAGTTTTCATTTGTTTTATCTCCTCCCATTTTTTTTCCTGTCCTCCCCACTCTCATTTGATTTTCTTGCCCAAACATTTCTTTTATCAGTATTCCTCTCTTCCTTTTCTCAGGTCCACATTGCTTCTCTACTCTTCTCACAGAAAATATCTCTATTTTGCTGTTTTGTCTCCCATCCCTTCTGACTAATTCCCATTCTGTTCTACATTTTGTAGTAGTTCCTGCTTTAGACAGCAACATAGATGGGGGAATTAGAACAATTAATTATACTGTCAAAATCTTTCAGATTATTTGTTTCCTTTGGAGTCATTGGAGTTTGGAAGAGAAGCAGTTTTCTAGGATCTTCTAGATGTTTTGCTTCTAGAAGTGATAGAAAAATGGATTAAGGAAGTATAATTTTTGTTCATCATTCTGATTGCTTTTCTGCATTATTATTTGGAAAATACCAACATCTTGAAGGAACAAGATGCCAACAAAGTTATAATGTAATTTTTCATGCTTGAATTACTTATCCTTTTATGCTTCTGTGCTTCCCATTATGTTAACTTTCTTATTTTTTTTAGTCCCAGGAGCAATTAGTATTACAACATACAGAGAAACACTGCTGTATAAAACGTTCTATCCATTTGCATAGTAAAGTCCCATAGGAAAAGAGATATTACTTTACTCTTCTGGGTGAGTCCAACTATGGTAGAGTTATGTGAATTGATCAGCTTGAAAACTGTGAAGAAAGTAAAACAGATGTATTTTCTGTTGTTGCTGTATCTCACTGGAAAATTATGGTTGGGGCTCAGTTCAGTCCTTCTACATTTTTAAATCATATATGTCTTTCAGGTATATACAAAGGTACAGTTTTATTCAAAATCAAGATCTTAGACTTTGTGTCTATGAGGCTCAGGCAAATGCTCTAAACAAATATTTTGTGAAATGAATTCATGGAAAGCTTTGTAAAGAAACAAACTATTTGTACTTTGTGATTTTTACAGAGGCATCCTTCTTCTTCTGTATTCTATTTCCCAGCACCTTACAGATAACATTCCTATTGACAAAGCTCTGTGTAACACCTACCTTTTTCACAGTGGTAGCATATTTTTGAACAACACTCACTTGTGAGCCACTACAATGCTAAATTCTTTCCTGCAGGATTGTTGCCAGCCTCAGTGCTCTCTGCCTGCCTTTTCTTTGATGGCTCCTGCTCTCTGCTTCTAGGTATAAACCACTGATTTACATCCTGACTTTCACACCACTCTTCCACTTTTACAAATAACTCTGAGTTCTGATCCTTTGCTCCTCTCCAGCTTATGGCTTTCCAGAACTAAATGGGAGATTCTGTTCTTCCTTATCCCTTCTAATAATGCAATTGAATTAGTATAGGCACAAGGAAAGACTTTTTCAGAATTTTGTTACCAGCACAATCATAGATAACTATGCTTTGATTATGGACTTTTTGGAATTTTAGAGGGAAAAAACGAGAGCTGTGTAGCAGAAGTGCCGTGAGGCGGCAGTGTAGCCCAGGGATGGAAGCGCCTCTGCACTTTCCCCTGTAGCCGGTAGTGAACTATTTCGGCAGCGGGGCACTGAAGGTTGCCTAGTTACTTGGGAAAGTCATGTTAGGATAACATTAAGAGAACAAACTGAAAATAAACTGGTTACACTAGAAAGGGTGTGACCACTTGGTATTGCTTGCCCAGTTGTGTCTGTAGTATTTATTTCCTTTCCCTGAGAACAAGAAGGGGATGTTTCAGTACCCAATCTGTTGCCGTTGCCCCAGTCCCCCGGCTCCCTCAGGGGAAGGAGTGCCTAGTCTAGGTCTGTCCTTCACTAATTTTGATGTTTATCTGGTTTGAATGAAGCTCATACATTTGAATGGAGTCAAATTCATACAGCCCTCCTCCCCACACCAGAGAAACAAAACTGTACTCGTTCCAAAGTTTTTTGAACCTCTGCAAAGTCCAAGCCAGTCCTATGGTATACAGAAAGGGTCGTATATCACAAAGAAAACAATCCTGAGGGATGTGTCATGACTATTTGATACCAAACTCTTATGATATGAAGCCATTTTGTATTAAGCCACATTGTTTCTGACAACCCTTAGTGGATTGTGATTCATCCCTTCCTTACTCTGGTTTGGGATGATATGATGCCACTTGCTTTGGCATGTATGCATCTGGATCCATGTGCAGAAATTCTGCAAATAATTATAGGAGAGAGCGCTTATGAAAACAGATCAATCAAATTACAGAATTAAGGATGTTCTTTAATTTGGCTTCCTGAGCTTTGATACTTACCCCTTTGTGGAGGACTCTGGAATAAAACTTGGCTCTCTAATCTCATGCTTTCAGAAATACTTTTCTTCTGCCCATGATTAAGGGCATTAAAAATTGTCTTGAATTATGGCACTAAGACTGCTCTAAACGCATTCGAATAGAATGGGGAGTGGGAGTGAATTAAGAAAGAAAACGGACTTCAGAAAGGTGAAAAGTAGTCTCCTCAGCCTGACAAACTTCCATTCAAGTTTTTTCTTTTCTTGAGGATGGTTGAAAGACATTTAAATGCAAGATTTTGTTAAGGGAACTTGGCTAACTTTCACCAAACTGTCAAATCTCTTCCGGTGATCTGCATGTGATTTCCTGCATGAGTAGGGTGAATCCTTTTTTATTAGTACTTTGTTCCTAGGTTTTAGAATTAAGTACAGCTTTGTAGGAGCTCAATTCACTGTCACCTGGTCCTGAGCATTACAAGGCAATGGCTACACAGTTTTTTTCTAAATGTTATTTTCTTGGTAACATTAAATAGGATCTTCCATACAATTTTGTCCTAAAACCTCATAATACTTTGACTGTATTATTGCTTTACACTTGGATACTAGATTTTCTTGTTTTGCTATCGATCAGGCAAGTCCTGAACAAGTGGCCGAAGGCAGTGCTAGCCCAGGGCTGCTAAGCAGTTTAGGGGAGGCTGAGCTGGCTAAGCAAAATTTTGAGCTGAGTCCTGGGCCAGGGGCAGAAAGGAGTGAGGAAAGCTATAAAACTGTAAGGAGAGCTGTGTGGAGCTGGGTTTGTGCTTCCTGGGGCATGGGTGGAGGTGGGGAGCACAGACACCATGACCTGCCTGAGCAGTGCTGCTGCCCTGGGGACTTTTCTGCCAGCAGTAGCAACCAGTGTGACTGTCCAGGGCCCTGGCACAAGCAAAATAAATGACAGTGCCATCATAATTTTGTTGCCTCAGTCAGCTGCTCTAGGCAAATCCCAGCTTTGCCCACGGTTCTAGTTGGCCCTGCACAAAGACGACCTTTTATTCCAGCTGTGTATCTCAGCTGCAAACATAGACTTGATTGCAAAAATATTTGCTAAAGAGTAATTCACTGTAAAGCCACAGGAAATGGAGGAAGAGGAGAATGTCTCTTCAGAAGGCAGCTGGTGAAGGCTAGGAAGAGTTATCTGTGTATCTATCATCTTGATGAGAACAAGATTTATCATATTGGTTTTCAGATTATGGGTCTTCTCCAGACTCAATAAAAATCAGTGAGAAGCTTCCTATTGATTTCTGTATGTTTTCAGTCAACTCCACTATGTATTAGCTTTCGAATATATCAATATGTGTACATTTGCTGTCAAACATACTAGCCTATAATACTTTGAAAGAAAACATACAAATCATTAAAAGATTTGAAGATTGTGAGTCCTATGTTCAGAGTTTGGAAGCGCATGATTAACTTCAGCTGCACTTAATGAATGCGTAAACATGAGTAAGAGTTCACGTTTGGAACTATTTTTGTTTGTTAATTTTACAGTCTCTGCCAAATAAGGCACAATGTGTTCCTTTTTGTCTGACTAACTTCAACTGCTTTAAAGTCCCATAAACTTCATACAACAGTTATGCCTCGGATCTTTTTGCTGTATGGTACCACATCCCTTTGCTCTATTTTTTCTTGGACCATCTGTCTCCTATTTCATATGACAAGCAGTGTTCTCCCAGATCCTTTGCCAGCTAGACTCCAGTATTCTCTTTGTTGACAGCAAATTTTCTTTTCTGTCTGAAACCTCAACAGTCACTCATTTGTTTAAATTATGTTTGTTGGAACATTTTCTTTTTCTTTTTTTACAGGTGGCTATTTTTTTCCCTCAAACAAAGCTGATATTTCAAGTGTTTTAACTGTTTTGAATTACATATTAGCCAAATAAAATAAACTTGTAAAATTCTGCTTGCTCATTTGCCTAAAGCAAGTACATTGCGGTGAGGAAGGGAACTGTGTGAGTTAGATGGAATTGGTACAGACAAAGAAAATTCATGTATTATATTTTTATACAGCACTCAGACAGTAATTTTCAGCAAGATTCATGGCAATTTGTTTTAGTCTCCTGTGAAATTAGTTCATGTTTTTTTATTAATTTGTCATCAATTTTTCAGTAAGAGTAGACAAGCAGACTGAGTATTTGATTTTTACAAAGACTGGAAGAGATGTTTTTAAGATTGCAGGGTGGCTGGGTAGATATATCTCGCTTGTTTTTTATGTACACTTTATATGTTTTTTTTTCTTCTTCAGAATTTAACTCCTAAAAAGATTTTAAGCCATTCTAATTGCAACATATAGTCAGCTATTTATATATTCAGCTTGATCAATGCTTTAAAGAATCTGAAGATCTGTATTGGAAAAAAGAATTGGGTAAGCCCTTTTCAGAACCATTATGAGTGCACATCAATTTTCAGTACTAATGTTTGTCCAGAGAGAGTTCTAATAAGGAAAACTCAGTGATGGTAGTCATGTCTACTATAAGGAATTGGCAGCAATGAAAACAAGGAATGCACAATATTAGAACATTGTTTTTATCTGTTTTTCACTTGGACAGGAGAAAACAAGACTACTGAACAAGTTTGGTGTATGAGGCCATGACAGCATGGCAACCAACCACTTAAAAATCTGGTAAGGAAAGATGGACAAACAGAACTTGTAAGAGAACATTTCTCAGCAGCTGGAAAAGTGTTTGAGGCAAGTGACCCAGCTGGCTGACCCAAGGTGGTATGAATGTTGTAGATTTCCAGTGTGGATTTTTTTATAGCTCTTCTAGGAGAAGTTTAGCTGAAAGAGCACATCAGAAAACAGAAGCAAAGGAAATATGAACCAGTGTGAATTTTCCAGTTTTTTTTCCAAACTTTTTGAGTGCGTACATTCGGTCAGCTAAAGAGCTCCCTCATTTGTCCTGCATACTTCTTTCCACTTGTACAGCAGAAGAAAGGCCAGAGTTTGAAATATAAAATGGTGATGCTTCAGGGTTCTGTATTTAACTGGTTTTCTTTCTGGTTTGCCTTAATATGGTGCTGATTTTAGTAATTAGATTCTGCACTTGGCCTACCCATAAGTGAAATATTTATAAAGACTTATGTAGTCTGAAGCTTCTTGTTAGCTATACATTAAAGAATGTTCAAGAGCATAAATTATTCCAGGAAGGGAATGGAAGAAAATACTTAACAAATTGCTTTTGGATTGACTTTTCCTGGACAGTAGAGAGGAATAACTTCTTCATTTCTCCCAGCACATGTAGTTTTGATTCAGCCGTGCCTCTGTTGCAGGTTGCCGGTGCCAGCAAAACATATATCACTAGGAAGAACAAAACGTTGCAGGAAACAGGATGCCTTGGATCAGATGAAATGTTTGACACTAAAGGTGCTGTCTTGCCCTCATAAGTGTAATTAATTTTCTTGTTAATAAATTAGAATTAATGTGAACCCCACAATACACTGAAATGAGCAGTTGAGCTATTAGTGTGGCATTTTATATTAAAGGTCTGATTGTATTTTTTTTTAAATAAAATATCAAACCCATGAATGTGAGAGTGAGACACTGGCTCTGAGAATCATTACTGCTTAGATTAGGACTACTTAACAGTTTAGTGAGATAGATGCCAATTTGGGGGATATCTGCTGCCCATTTTTGTGCTGCTCTCTCAACTCACTTAAATGGAATTATTACTTATCAAGGAAAGGGCCCAAGCATTTGCAACCACAGTAGGAGAAGTCTGAACTGTTAGAGGCTGAGTAAAATCACCCCACCAGCTGTCAGCTGCTTTCTCTGATCTAGACTGTTACTCTCTGGTATTATTTCTTACCAGACTCATTTTTGCAAGGCTATTATTTCTTACATAGCTGGAAGACTGCTGTAAATGAGCAAATGAGGAGAGATTTCTGTTAACTGGACTATCTTTCAGCATTAGGGAAGTTGCAGTTAATTGTAACTCTTTGTAATACTAGATCACCAATCTTAGAATATAATGAGTCTCAAGGAACTCAGAATGAGAGTTTCTGACAGTACTTCTTTGAAAACCATTATTACAAGGACATTAATTCTGAAAACAAAGGCTTGCATCCTCTTTTTGCATGTACAAAGCTGCATTGTTATCAGTAGGATGTTTATATGCAAGAAAAGTTGTGGATCTGTCTGCCTGCCCTGAAGGCTTCTTGAATAATTTCTAGGCAGCCAATTGATTAGGTTCATAATGCATTTGAACATTTGATGATGTCAAACTGAAATTTGACATCATTAAAAGAAATATATAAGTGGCCATGCATGTTTCAGAAAGCCATAATTGCGTAGTAATCTGGGTGCAAACAGCCCCTTTGCAATTAAGGCGATAATGATACTAATTTGACTATTTCTAGAAGAAAGGAGCACTTGGGTAAGTAAAAGAAGCATACCTGAAACCATGTATTTCAGAGAGTGGGGAGAAACTCAGATCTTAATGAAAATTGATTTTGAGATTACTGCCTTTTTTTAATGTTCTTTCTCTTAGCAATTTCACATCTGTCAAATATTACTCATGTCAGAAAAATGCTTTTGGGCTTTTTCTGGTAGGAATAAGTCTTACAAAATTGTATTCAGGTAATACTGGCATGTCTTGATTTATATTGTTCCCTCAAATGGAAATCCATTAAGAATAATTCAGAAAAATCTATATTTTGGATAGATTTTTTTAGAAGATCTGTCATGCAAAAGCAGCCCACGTAGTGATAAAATGGTTCTCTATCTTGCCAACTTGAGCTAGCTCTAGTATTTTTGCATATCAGCTGTGCTTTATTTGTGTGTGCATGTGTGCATACATAAAATGGTGTACAAACAGTATAGATCTCCCCTGAGAAATGAAGTTTGAAGGTGTCATTATGTTATTAATTAAATAATCGGGTCTTTCCGCCTTCTGTGGGCCAACTTGCTGGAACAAGAATCTAATGCACACAAAAGGAGGCAAGAACAGGTTACCATCCACACAGAGCATAAAGTCAGAGCAAAGGCACAGAGAGAAGAGGTCTCCAATATGTATCAGTCACGCAAAACAGAAAGAATGCCAATATTAGAAACACATACAACATGTGCCTCAAAAAAGCCAAGTGCATGAGATGCTGCTGCATTGCCAGACAGCAGAGCACAGGGTGTACAGTGCATGGAACTGGAGAAGGCCTCAAAGAACAAAAAGATAACAGTGATGATATGTTCTTTTCTTGGCGGCCATTCTGTGACTATAGCCATCCTCTGAGGACGACAAAAGCCTGTGATTTTATGCAAAAGTTCATACTAGAAATAAGATTTAAATGGGACTAAAATATGAAATAAATTCAAAATCACTTATGGGCAATAATTTGAGATTAGAAACAAAAAGCATGCAAATGAGAAATCAGAATCCTAGGGCCAAATGAAAGGATTCAGAGGTTTACCTGAAAAATGGTAGGGTCATCTTACATTGCTTCATATATAGGAAGTGAGGCACTGAAGTGAGTCATCCTGTCTGAGCTCATTATTTAGACTTCATGGTCACTGAAGAGAGGTAAACAATCCTACAGAATTGTCACCCGTAAAATAAATGGATCTCTTGGAAAGACTCTCTTAGAATATGTACCTAATCTGGAATGGCCATATGTAGGTGAGAAGAACAACATGTAACATGATCATGATAGGAAAAAAAGGCAGGAGTTAAATGTTAGTTTGTATTAAGTAGAATAAACCACAAAATATTAAAGGGACCTTCTCAACCATGAAAATAAATATCTTATCTGTAGCGTTGCAACTTCAAAGCAATGCATGCCTGCTATGCATCTAGGATTAGATGCAAGTTCAGAGCAAAGAAAGGTTAGTAGGGGGAATTGCACAGTCACGGAATGGTTTAGGTTGGAAGGGACCTTAGAGATCACCTAGTTCCAACCTCCCTTGCCATGGGCAGGGAACCTTCCACTTGACCAGGTTGCTCAAAGCCCCATCCAGCCTGGCCTTGAACACTTTCAGGGATGGGACTTTCACAACTTTTCTGGACAATCTGTTCCAGTGCTTCACCACCCTCAGTTCGTTGGTGCATTTGTACTCATTAAAATATCAGAAGATATTACATATTTTTGCTGTCATTTTTTTTCATTTAAGGAGAAACAGAAGCACAAAACGAATCCAGAAATTCAGTGATACCCATCTTTTGCTTCCTCCAAAAGTTTCTGAAATCTCATTTTCATTTCCTTTTTCATAGCTCCTATTAAACAAGCAAAACCCACAATGACTTTTTAACTGCAATCCCAATGGATTTCAGAGATTTTTTTTTCTTTGGTGTGGCCAGAGCTCTAGTGCATACTAAAAGGAAGGGGAATTTTGCCATCTCTTCCTGCTCTGACCCTGCCAAATGCTATATAGGCTGAAATTTGCACAGGAGTTACGTTTAGTTGTTAGACATTTGGAAATCTTGTTCATTCTTTATTATGATTAAAAATATTACTGCAATTATCCCCCACATCCAATCAACAATGGAAAACAGATCTATGGGAAGGTTGAGCTAAGGTAATCTTGGTTCCTTGGACTTAGGTGCCTTGCTTTTGAAACAGTCTCTTGCATCTATCCAAGGGCAACAGTCTATATTTATCTCTGACTTGTTGCTTTTATTTTGCGCGTCGCAGTAGAGATATTCTTGAAGTACATTTTACAACATGCGGGCTTCCCTTTCCAAAATAAACACATCAAATCACTGTTATTGTAGTAACTCCCCTTTTTGGAATCTGGACTGGTTCCTTAGGCTGGTACTTTGTGAAATAAAGTCATTCCAGTTGTGGAGGACCAGTAACCAAGAGAGAAGGACTCTGACTCATAGCTTTCCAGTTTGATGATTCTATTTTACCAGCATTTTTTTACTGAGGATTACACCATTTCTAAAAACCTTTACCTTCCCAGCCTCTGGTAGACAATAAGTATAATGGAAATTGGAGTGAAGTTTTGTAGCTTGCCAGCCAAATTGGCCTCAATCCTGCAAATACTTTTGGAGTGGCTAAACTTTACACATAGCAAGGCCCATCACAGGTCTGCTCATTTTAGTAAAACCAAGCATATGTCCAGTGATTGCACAGTTGTGGGAAAGGAGAAAGGCAGGATGAAAGAAAATCCTGAATTGGTTCAGTCTTCTCCATTGCGTAATTTACAAATTGGCTTGGAGGGAGCTTTTCATGTGTCATATGGTCTAATTTGCAACAGGATGAATTTCATCAACACCTATAAGAAGTCCTGTTTCTTCTACGTATGTGAATTGGCACAAGGTAACATTCTATAAGGAACTCCTGATGTTTGGTGTTCTTATATGAAAAAAAAGTGATATACAACCGGAGACCTCACATCTAGTTATCGTTTAGTGTTCTCTTTCAGGACACAGCTGATACACAGAAGAGCCACCTGTCCTTTTGAACATGGAACATCCTGCCTTTTGTAAGAGAAAATGAAGAAATTAGTACAGAATGGACTTGAGCATCATCTTGGGTTGCTTTGAGCAGAACTGTGGGAATATCTTGTATTTCGTAGTTCGTCAGAAAGTTTGTGTCCAGATTTTGTAATCACTTCCTAGAAGCAAAGAAGCATTCAAAACTGATGTCAAATTTCAGAAGTACTGTTAATGTAATGAGAGAAATTTGTTACTCTTGCAAATTTTGTACTTTGGGGCAGTGACCTTGAAGGCTTAAGAAAGGTTTCTTTCATTACTGTGGAAATACATGTAAGTATTAAAAATACTTATGATAATTCATGCTTGTATAAAATGGGAAGTGGTGTGAAGAATCAGGAAAATGATTTTATCTTTGTTTATTGTGTTGATACTGGAATACTGTGTACTGTTCTGAAACCCTTTTATAGGAAGAGTAAAGTGAAAAAACAAGTATCTCAAAATGGTTATAATGCTTTAAGTCATAAATTTAAAGAGTACAACGTGTTTATATACATAAAATAAGCTTTTCATACATAAAATATCACCCTTGATACTTTCTCCACAGGCAAGCTCGTAGGGAAAAACCTAACAAGAAACAATGGCCAGAAAATCTGAGCTTCTAGAAAAAAACATCACCTGTATTTAATGTTGGTGATAATGGCACCCAAATAAATTGCCAAGACAAGTGTGGGGCTCTCCATCTTCAAACTGAAATTGTCTGAAATGATTTCCAGAGCTGAGGACAAGTTGTTAGACTCATTATATGAGTCGCTGGATGCCATTCCACACTATACAGGAAATCAGTCTGGTGGTGTAATAACTTTATTAATCTATGAATGTACAAGATTTTATTGACCAAACTTTGCTGTTCCTATGGACTTTATTGTAGATTTTGATACCATTATTAATATTTACCAAAGTGACAGAAATAAATTACAGATTATTTTCTACTTTTTAGCAATATGTATTTTCTGTTGTAAGAGAGAAGGCAAAGTCATTACTGCATTTCATTTTCTGAGCAAGTGTTCTACCTGAGAGTGTTGATGAATCACAGTTTGCTAGGGTGGCCCCTGCAAGCCTGCTTGAAAATATTCATGAGATTACTGTGTTTGCAATTTGACCATTAGTGGTAGGCTAAAAATAAGCTACACAGCTATTAAGATTTATAGTCATATGTGAAAATATAATTTGGGGGAGTCAGAAAATGAGATCAAATAGTTATTTGAAACTGAGAACAAAAATTATATATTTCCTGACCAATTTATTTCTAACTCTGATATCTCATGTAAGCCTTGAATAAGTCTGACTGTTAAAAGAACAAATGTATTTTGTCATCTGGATTTAAGGAAGTTATGGCTCAATTTTAAGACATTTATAAAAATGTCTTTAAGGAAAGGTTGAGTGGAAGCAACATGAAATCATATTACAAACAGGAATTTCAAGGCAAAAAAAAAATTAAAATTCTGATTTATAATGTGTTGTATTTATTAAGACAAACGTGACAGGTTACATTTTGGGTTACCAGCCTGTGGTTGGAGTTGGAGATACAATTTTTTTGAAGAGGATGACATAATACCTATGATGCAAAGTGAACTCTCATTCACTACTCAGAAAGAAAAAACGTCCAAAGCATCTTTGGTTGCACAGAGAATACGCTGGTGCAAAAATAATGTAAGGTTCCCTCTGGTTGCTGATTTATGAACTTAGAAAATGCAATGTTGCTTTAAAATAGAAATCTAAAATTCATGCAGATCCTTTCACAGACTGGTAACCTCAAACGCATCTTATTAAATGCACTGTGTTAATAATTTACTAAATTTTAATCACTACTGTGATTTGCTGCTTGGGATATAATTTGATTTTACTTTTCATCAAATTTGCCCATTTAATTAATGATTTAAAACTGAACCATAAGTCCCCCATGAAAATCAGGACAAATTATGTTTGATTCTTTACTAATCAATGTCTAATGTTTTTCATACAACACGAACCCAAGCAGTTCGTCCAGTGAAAAGTTTTGTCTTTCTGCATCTGCACGAGTATAATTTCCAGTGCAATCAGAATTTCTCCAGACTGATGCTGGTTTTATGAAGGCAGAATGAAGTTCACTTCACACAATAGGTATTATTCCATTAAGAACATCTGTGAATTTCAACTTTTTATGAGCTCTTGACCTTTCATAATTTTCCAAGGGAAGTACAGATACCAGGATAGTGAATTTAAATTATAATGCCTGTAGTCTTATAGTCCCATGTTGAAGACCTTTCAGAAGCAGTCAACTAATCTCCAGGTGTCTGTGGGTCATAGTGTGAAAACCACTGCACCAAAGGAAATATTTGCCAGCCTACATTGTGACTGATAGAGATCTCTCTCTGTGTTCTGCAGGGCACAAAGCAACTTCAGCTTCAGCTCCCTCCCCTCCACTGCTGCAGTCACACTGGAAGACTAGAATTCCCAACTCAGCACAAAGCATAAATAAAGTACTTTTAATTAAAAATGCATGGAAGAGGGAGAAATCTGATTTCCTATTTCCGGTCTGATGAGAACACACCATTTTAGAGCCCATTTCCAAAACAGTGTGCTTTCTCTTCTGTGCAGGCGTTGACTAATGCTAAGGAATGTATTCCATTACAGCTTTGCTGGCTTGCACTGTAACTTCATGTAGAACTAGTTAGTTGCTATGGTGACAGCAACCAACAAACAGAAAAAATTTATGAACTCTTTCAGGACTCTTTCAGAGCAGTGACAGCATCCACACTTAAAATTGTCAAACTTTCTTGTTTTGCTCTCTTTTAGAAGGAGACTCAAGGTGTAATATCATCCTAAGGCCATTTATATCTCCTCCTGAGATACTGTTCCACATATCTTGTACATTTTTGAAGCCACAGAGACTGTAATTTGTAGCCATTATTTCAAGCAAATCTAGAGTTTATCTCCCTAATAACAAACTGAGCCACAGTTAAACTTAGCGAAACCCCACTGTCTTTTGGAGATATAGGTGAAGACAGAGCTTGTGGGTGTGGATAATGTTCATCTAGTGCTGAAATCTGTGTAATACCTTTATAACCTGAAATCTGATATGATGTTCAATGGGAGTGTTTGAAAAATAAGGTAGAATAAATATAAAATTGCATTATTTTACGAAAGAGGTACAAACTCCCTGAAAACTCACAAAAAATAAGAGTTGTAACTATCTTCATTATTGCTTTATTATTCGATCTTATTAACAATTTCAAGAAAGGCATAGTGTGGGATGCAGTCTATGAAGAGGTGGAGATTTCTCATTTTAAAGAGGACAAAATGTTTTAGAAGTCCATTATTCAGTTTTGAGCTTGGTAATGTTTAAGTCTGCAGATGCAATCCAGTGACAATGCGATGAGTGTGAAGCGTGGTTCAGGTTACTGCAAGGATGCTGAGTTGTTATCTGCTCTGTGTTGAAGGAGGTGGAGTATGGGGGAAAAGGTCATTAAGGTTCCTACAGAAAAGGTGGAGATTTGCGTATCAGGAGGAGGTTATTGTGTTCTCTTCCCTCACATTTTTTTTGTTCAGTTTGATCAATAAAGAACCAAGGGAAAGATTTCACTACAGGCCTTTTTGTTTAATCCTTCCACCAATTTTAGTGACTGCTAAAATCTGTGATTGCAGTTTTGTCCATTGCACAGCTGTGAAAGAACTGAGTTTCTCTTCCTCTCTTAATGCATTCTGTTTTAGAAGAGTGTCGTAGTTAAATTTGTTCATAAAAAACTCTTTCTGGCTGTGGAACTCCCAGACTTCCTGAAAGTGTCAGGAGAACTCAAGTAGATTTCCCATCGAATTACACAACCACAGCACAGCCCAGGCTGGAAGGGATCTTGGAAGATCATCTGGTCCAATCTTTCATAGGAGAAGGAGCCCAGATGATATTATCTAGCACCCTGTCCAATTGCATTTTAAAAGCATCCATTGATGGATACTTCCCCATGTCCCTGGGGAGGCTGTTAGAGTGATTGATTGTTCTCACTGTAAAAAATTTCCTAATGGAAGATGGAACCTCTGCTGGAACAACTTGTGTGTCCCATCCCATCCCCCAACCTCCATCTTCTCCAGGAAGCTCCCTGTGAAGTGAGAGGATCTGTCCCCTTTCTAACAGGAAAAAGCTCAGTCTAAAATGATGCAATTCCCTCATTGAATCCACCCGGCACTGAAGGATTCAGAGAGACTCTTTGATTGCTGCCTGCTTGTGGGAGCACCTGTGGAGGGGGTTCTGGGCAACCCCACCAGAGCTGCCAGCATCCTGTGGGCACAGAATGCTCAAGGCCTCATCAGAATGTCCTACCGTGTCATTGGCAGCCCTGTAGAGAAGGTGTCAAAGGGCTCTTCCTATGTGGGCTCAGCATGTGCAAGGACAGCATCTGGGATTAGTGATGCACGTGATCTCAGACAGAAGTTAGACAACATGCAAAAATATGGACATGAGGTACCGCCACGCAAGTACTCACTGGGAATTAGAAGGTGCCTGGGCTCACTCACCTCAGAGGAGTGTAGCTGTGGCAGTGTGTGCAGGCACTTTTACGGATATGCATAGATCTGGCACTATACATCAATATTGTTATTCTCATACATAGACATTTTAATGGCCACATCCATCTGCTGTGGAAAACTGTGCATGTAAAAATGAACATGGAAAAAACAGGCTTGCTGTGGTGTGATATGCGTTGGAGAATTTGGCTCAGAAGTAATACATCTGCATATATGTGCCTGTAAGGACATACATTTGTATGCATGTGTGTGTCTGTATCTGTCATTAATATATGCTGTATTATTGCTATAGTTAGGTAATTCTCAGCCTATTCATTTTATTGCTAAATTTGTTAATTTACCATGTATCCTCAAGAGACTATATTAACATTGGCAGGATAAGCCTAAGGACTGTTGTGATGTCTAGACAAAAGGAATTAAAAACACACAGAAATACTTACTCAATATTTCCCCTCTGTGGGAATTTTCTGTCTCACTTACAAGCCTTTTAATGTAACTTTATTAATGGTTTAATGTAATAACAAGTGTGTGTTGTAATGGAATAAGTGTAAGCATTTTACATGTATTTACAGTTGGCTGGGCAGTCTCTCTGCCTAACATCAAAGCCAATTTAATATTGTGGGTTTGAAATTAAACTAGGAATGTTAAGTCTCTAGTACTGTCATTGCAAATGAAAAAAAAAATCACATCAGTTAGACTGGTACCATGGAAACCCTGTACTATTTTGAAGAGAAGAGAAGTAAATCCACTCCTTGAACAGCAGCAGACAGGAAAAGGACAATGCAAAAACTTGGGGTATCTCTGTGTGTAGGTAACATAATCCAGGGAAGATCCAAGGATGCTTAGATTCTAGGTCAGAGAGGACCACTATAATAAAAATCTTGTGTGAGTTCCTACCAAACCACCAGATAAAACATCCTGCTGCATCCTCCTATTATAATTGCTGCAACAAGAAAGTTAATAGGAGGAATGCCAAAAGCTGTCTTTTCAAATTTGTGTCTTGATTTTTCTTCTCAAATAAATTATTTACATTAAGGTGCCTCTATGAAGAGGATCTTAGATTTATGAATAAAGGCTGGATAAGTCAGATTGTCATGAGAAAAAGCCAGGATAAAAGAGGAACGGAAGATTAAAGGGCAGTTCAGAGAGAAGAGGAGGGATATGATAGACTGAAGCAGTCCAGAAGAGACTGAGATGGAAAAGGGATATGTCAGAATATAAAAAGGTTTTGAAAATTTTCCATACTTGTGAAGATTGAGCTGAGTGGAGCTGGCCTGAGTAGCCAACAAATAACTTTGTCAAAATATTCACTGTTGGTTCAGACTAACTAGTCTGTCTTCTCTGGGGCTGTGCAGGAAGTATGTTGTAGAAAAGCTGACAGAAAAGTCCCCCAAATTTCCAGCAAGATCTGTTCCCTGCTACTGCGATCCCTTCCCTTCTTTCTGGAGTAAAGCCGCATGCTTCATCTCCGTCCTTTCACTGTCCATCCCAGCTTGGAAGATCCCACATTGCATTGTGGGAGGCTTCAATCTCTGCTGTGTTACAGCCTGGCTCTGTGCTTACATGCTGACAGGTTTTATGGCATCATCCTGTTGTTTCCACTCCATACCTTCCTCTACTACCACATGGGCAGATGGGCCTCACCTGTTATTCCAACTGCTACACCTTCCTCCATGACTGGTTACTTATCTTAAAATGTAAGGACAATGAAGGAAAATAAATGTTTCTTGGCTTTGGAGATTTGCTCATCTCTATATTTTCCAGCAGAGAAAAAAAGGTAGACAAAACCGGAAGGAGGAAGAATTTAGAAGACTGAATACCATAGTTTTATTGGCCAGATCTTTTTATAACATAAATTAAAACATAAACTAATGGAATGATATATAACTAATGAAAAGAAACACAGAAGAAAAAGATGTAACCAAAGTGGAGAGCTTGGATAAAGATATCTGGTTTACATATGTTATATTCTTAGAAAGTTTAAAAATATATTTTGTTTTGGAAGCTAGGAATACTTTTCCCAAAACCATAAAACTCCATCATGACCCAGATTATGAAAAGGCTTTTCCCTGGCCTTACTAGAAAGGAGAGTCCATAGTGGTTTGGAGGCTGTTTGACAGCCTGGAGCACGGGGCTTAAAATGATCTATTTTTTCTGGACTTGATTTTGAAGTTTGAGAATACACTGTCAGTCAGCAAACCGCAGAACACATGTAATCCAAAACAAAGCTACTAACAAATTTACAAATGCAAGTAGATACAGGATTTTTCATAATGCCTATTCACACTGGGCTTAACTGTATCCAAAAGCTATCAAAGACACTAAGTTCTCCAAGATTTCAACACAAATTCTCAAAACACATGCGCGCGTCGATATATATTTTTACACACACATTTTTAGATGCATTAAAAAAGGAAAAGATGACAAAAGTAAGTAGAGGTGACTGAATGGTTTTGTATCCAAATAATTTAAATTTAATTATTATATTTCCTGCCTGATTCTTGCACCAATGATGACAACTGATGTAATGGAAATGTTGCTGTAAATTTTGAGAGCCTGATATAGTAACATGGATAAAAACTTCCACTATTTCTCATGTGGTCATCTTATTTTTACAGGCACATTTTTTCAGAGGAATTGTTTCAAGATGTCACAAACTCAAGCAGGCAAAACTTAATCTAGCTGATTGGAGGTATTATATTCATAATGGCAAACAATAACTATACCTGCCGTTGTAAAAGTGTCTACTTGGGTCCTTACAAGACCAGCTACCTCCATGGAGCACTTTTTGTGTAATATCAACTGTGAAAGTAAAGACCCTTGAGGGACTAGAAAGAAAAGTATTGATTCTTAAGATGAATTTTGAATGAGTATTTTTATTCTTGACTTATGAAACAGTAGGTCTCTCCCTCTACCCTATGAAAAGGTTAAATTCAGCAAAAAATACATTACATTATTCATAACTAGAACAAGTTCACTGTGTTCTTATTCAGTATTTTCCTCTTCTTGTAAGTGCTCTAGAAAAGTAGCATGGTCTTTGCATCATTCTTGTATGGTGCCCAAATGAAAAAAGGAGTAAACCTGAAAACTGAAAATAGCCATTGTAATCTTCAGACAAAGACTGGCCAGAGGCAGCTGTGTACAGCTGCCATTTGCCCTGCTCTCTGAGAAAATCAATCCAACCTTCCCTAGCACCTGAACACTTCAGCTCTTGCCCGCTAACACACTTCTGCTTTACAGATTGTTTTTCTTCTTGGCTTTCTTAGCTAAAGTGAATTCTGGGATTTCCTGGGCTGCTCCAATCCTGAAAAAGTGATAATAAAAGATTTAATACAGTTAAGGGACAAGTGAGTTAGTGTTAAATACATAGTGAAGTCAGCTGAAACTCTGCTAACATTTCCTGCAGGTCTTAAGTAATGTTTAAGAATCTCTGCTTTTAAACTGAAGTTTCCAAGGCAACTCCCTGCTATAATACTGCAGGTATCCAAAAGATGAGTCTTCCAACAGTCTAGTTTACCAGAACTTCACAAGAAACAAGCTTGATATGAAAATTTCCAGGGGTATTCTGAGAAATCAGAAGTGCGTGTGTAGGATTGAAATAAATATTTCTATTTAGATTCTGCACAAAGCACTGTAATACCTGAAACTTAAAGAGTTTTAAAAATACCGGATTTTATCAACTGATTCAGTTTCTTGGTAGACATGGGGATAGGTGGCATTTTGGAAAGTTGAATGCAAGGACCCTCTGCAATGTTACACATAACTCTACCTGGCAGAGGTTCGCTTCACTCATATCTGAGTCGGAACTGATGATCACTGTTATCAGCACTGTTTCTCACAACAGTGGCCTCCTAAGAAAGCTCATTTAGCCACTTCTTCCTGTTCCAAGCCAACAATAAAGAAATTAATTAGCAATGTTTAAGCAAAATTTCAAATTCAGATAGTCAATTTACATTCAATTAGTCTTTGTTTGAACCAGTGCTTTTACCTGGGATTCCAGCTAGCGCTGACTGTTCCTTCTCTGTCTGTCAGGGGTCTGTGAAGACAGCATGCCAGCTTCTTTTTCTGCCAATGTGCTGCTTTACTTGCAATTGTCTCTCATCCTCAGCAGTAGCTCTGGCACTTGCAGTCTACATCTTCCCAGGTAAGGTTTATTTTTCATTGCTGGCTGTTTAAAACTGATTTCCAGGTGTCATATGCTCAAGCTCCAAAAAGTGCTTTGATCTGTGCATCAGTGCTGAAAGGTGTCTCTATAAACTCCAGTTTTCTAACACCAATACTGTGCTCAGTTACAGACATTTCTAATTGAAAAAAAAAATCTGTCACTATGGGATACAGACACTGTTTATTTGTTGGATGAGAAAGGTGCATAAGGTTGAGGTATTCAACTCTGTGGCATGCGTGTGACACCCACTCTGTCCATAAGTAATATATAAAACATTTTATATGCATGAATCATGTTTCAAGTTGTGTGTTCTTGTATAAACCAATGAAATTCATTATTACAATTCCTCTCCTATCACCTAACAGCTTCAGTGAGGCCCTCACTTTTATGTTATTTGTATCCTTTATTTAGTAGTCATCATTGCATACTAGTTCTTCCAAGCTGCTTGTTGAGGTAGTTTAACTAGGCAAATATTTCCCTATAAACAATAAATTCCATTATAAAAGATCATCTATTTGTCTTCTCATCAAACTGTTTTCTGATTTTATTTTAAATTAATAATTTTAAAAAGTTCAAATAGGAGAATGCCAAGTGCTGGGGATTTCAGATACTAAATAACTATGACAGTTGGCAATACTCTGGAACAAAAAGCCTGCAGTACATCATGCTTCTGTATTCCCTAACCTGTGATTTCAGATGTTTCTGTTCTAGTCTTTACCAAATCCTTAATTCTGTAGGGAAGTAAAATATCTCTGACAAATTTTGTTTTTCTGAAAGCAAACTGTTGCTATAGCAAAATCTGATGTTTCAAATTTGACTACAATGGAGGCTAAAGAAGAGCAAGATATTTTAGAACATAAATCATCCCTGCAAATTCACTGAACATGCTGTTTAATAAACAAAAAAGGGTGGAATTATTATTTAATTGGAAACTGTCCTGTTACTGAAAATCCTCTTTTTTTAGTGGAATCTACCAGCTCATGTTTTCCATTTAAAAATATTTACATCTCTTTTCCAGGTACAAAGTATGTATATTTTCTTGAACTGTATTCTCACATAGGTGTAACTTATCAGAATAGGTTGGCCTTGGAGTACTCAAGGAAACCACTGCTCTGGGTTTGTCTTCTTCTGGATACTCTGGGACAGCTGCCCCACACTGAAGAAATAAAGGAAGGAAAAGAAATGTCTTAATTTGAAGGCGATACTCAGTTCCCACCTGGTGGCTGGGCTCTTCTGCTTAGACAGCAGTTCCCGTTGTCCCACAACCCTGATAGGAAGTCCCCTGATGTCGGTGCAGTGCTGGGTTAGACAGAGTAATTGGCCAATACATGTGAGCTGCTTGACTCTCAGCAAAGACATTTGACCAGATGAAAATAAAGCAATTTGCAGGGAAAAAAAAAAATTATTTTGTAACTGGACATAGCATTGCAAATACTTGCCTTCATCTGGTATCCCAGCCCATAGCTGCCCCTGGCCTCATGGGAGCCTCCCAACTCCATCTCCCAGTCGACTGGCTAAATCACACTGGTGCTGGATTTAAATATTCACAACACTTGAAAACATCCACACACAGGTCCATACAAACTATTCAATGGAGCATGCCTGTTGGACATCCTCAGACTAGCAGCAATCCAGTCAGCATTAGGACCAAAGACAGTATTGAATCAATATGGACTCAGGTTAATTAACTGAGCTAAGAAGTAGGGTTAATTTAGCTCAGGGACAGTGTTGCAAGCTCCAGAGCTTTATGAAGCATGTGATGTCACACTCCTTCATTAGAAATGCTGGGAGCTAGTTTAGGGGCTTTTGCTCCATACTGTGTGGCACAGCATAGACATTACCCTTCAGTCCCAAAGAGTGTGTAGTGGTGCTCAGTGACACAATGAAGTAATAGGCCAAGTCATTTGTACACCTTGACCTCCCTCAATCTCAGAGCTGGATTTGGTAATGATTATATTAAATATTACTCCACAAAAAAAGCACTGTCTGTGCCAGGAGCAAGATGTTACTCAGCACGGTGGCAGACTCTACTCAAGGGTAAAAAGTTGTTTTCCTCTCTCGTTTTCATCAAAGATGTCAAGAAAAGTTCAAGTGCCTTCCAAAATTGTATTTTCAGTTTTTACTAATGTATGAATGACAACAAATAAAACATTTTTCTTCAACTGGTAGCCTAACTTAAGCACCAACCATCATCAAAAATAAATGACTATTTCCCACATTTGTATAGCACAGGAGATAATTGAAGCTGCTATAAAGGTGCCACACAGAGTCATAAGGATGACATTGTGAGGTAAGTCTTTAATTACAACAACTCTAAGTATTTATCCAACTATGAAGGACAAAGAAATGAACATCTTGACTATTTGGGAAATAAAATTTTTCTTCTTCTAAAATACAGTACTGCAAATATGACCTCTTTCTCAACTGGTAGCTGAAAATGGATTTTATGTCATCTAAGGAGTGCCTACTTTATGTATTTAAACAAAACAAGTTATGGATAGCCTGTCAGCAATATAAAGTCACTAACCAATCCAGGAATATATTTCATGTAATTCTTTTAATGAAATGGGTAAACATTTTAATAGAGCAAACCACATTTGAGTAGAGAAGTTTAAAGACCAAGTAGAAAAAAAATTTTTTATGAAGTATTCCACTCTTTTTGTTAAGGTCTATCAATGACTGAACTCTCCATCACTTGAACCTTGTTCTTCTGTTAGGTTGTGTGCACCATAGAGGGACCACAGTGTCAAGAAGACACCACTGTGGTCCATCCTCCTCTCCCAGGAAAGGGTCAGTTATTCTTAAACTATTTCTAAGGGACTACTTTGAATATATTTGTTAATTATGGAAATTTTTACATGTCATGTGTGAGCTTCCTATTAGTTTACCAAACAATTTTTTTCCAATAGTTCATACTATTCTGTATGTTTTCCACATAAATGGAGTTAAAATAGTTGCCAAGGACGCAAGAAGTGACTACAGTTAAAACAGCCTGAAGTGCTTATTAATATTCAACTCAGATGCTGGAACGGGCAACACCTTGTTCAGGAGAATTTTACTTGCCTGACTCTCAAACTGCATTGTTTAGATGCAGCTGTTCCCGTGGCGTGCCAGAAATGGTGACTGTCCTTATAGAATCTCACATCAAATTGTGTAGATCCAGATGGATAATGATAAATAGAGTTCATATGGTTAAAAGAAGTAGATAGTGTTTTAATAAAACCTGCCATTGTGATTAATGTGATCAAGCACAAAATTGGAAAAATTAATGAATTACTTGGAAATATCTGTGGTTTTTTACAAACTGGAAAATTGTAACACATACCAATATGTTGAAGATATCTGGCAAAATACTTCACATGTCTTTAAATTTTATGCTAAGATTTAAATTTTTAATTAATTAGCTAATATTATGTATTAATTTTTAATTTTTTTCTTCTAAAACTATTCTAAGGAGTACAATCAGACATTAGCAACAGCATGACACCATTCAAATGACTTTTTTAAAACACTGAAAGTGATTTAAAATGAAGAAAAACAGCTTACAAAGAGCCTTGAGCCTCAAGATGGGTGTGCCCAGACTCTGAGGCAGCCATATTCTTGCGCAAGGGGACCAGGACAAGTTCACAAGGAATCCTTTCTGAAGATGGAGTCCAAATATGATATCCATATAGCGATGCTGAAGTCTTACTCCCTGGCCTTGTTTAGTCCCTTACCAGTGCCTTGGAGCTGGTGTTGTGCATCTCAGGCAGTGCCACCAAGTTGGAGTGAGTCTGAGTCTCAGCACTGGCTGGGAAACTGCCTTCTTCCTCTGCAGTCTGGGTACTCAGGAGCAAGATTTTGTACTGTTCCACCAGGCATGGGGTGATCCTTTCTCTGTCAGAAGACTGGAAAAGGAGACCTGAATAAAGGAGCTGCTGCTGTTGGCTGCCACCGAACCTCAGAGTTTTCTGCATGATTGCTCAAAGGGGACCTTCATTTTCTTTTGTAGTTGTAGGGAGAGCAGCAGTCTGCTGCGGCATTCTGTCCCCTTTGCTCCAAGACTGTTTAGTTTACCCTTTAATGTGTTTCTGAATATCCACAGTGTTTTCAGCTATTTCGTGCTAAATTCACCTTCCAAGGTAAGTTTATTCCCATTGTCAGGTGAAGGTGGTTTCCAGGGGATTACTTTGCAGTTGCTGCTTATCCCAAGACTCGAGACATTTGACCTCGCTTAGAGGAAGAACAGATTATTTTCCCCGTGTCCTTCTGCATTGCCTCAGTCTGGCTAACAAGAGGTAGATGCCTGCCAGAGGCAGGACTGCAGGATGGATGCCATGCTGGATGGATGCCCAACATTTGTGCTCTGTGCCATGTCCCCACCCCTGGCAGCCGTTCTCACTCATGGGATGGCGGGGGTGACACCCTTCACTGTCCCACTGTCCAAAAGCCACCACACCGCTCACTTGCAGGGTGCCTTTGCATCCAAGTGTAAAATTAACTACTGTCTCTGTGTGCTTCAAAGCTCTTTGAAATTGATGGGGATTTTTCTACCCACTTCAAAGGCTCCTGACTCAGGAGTGTGCAGCACAGGGTGCACCAGTTAATTTTTAAACTCTCATTACCCGAAAACTTCTTGTAAAGTGTACTGGAGCATAAGGCTGGGGACAAGCTTGCTGAAACACTTGACAAGGCACAGATGAACAACTGGGATCGAGAATTTCTTTCTTTGCTATTTATCTTTTTATGCCATGCACATGCCCTTTAATCATTCCTTGTAATCATTTACCTGTGCTTTCTGCTGTCCTGCACATTTAGTGCTGGGTCATTCCCCTCGCAACACCTCACCCAGCGATGCGCGGGACCCAGCAGGGTTGTGAAGCAAGCAAGGCTTTCCTGAGCTGATCTTACATTTCTGAGCAACCCAGAAGTTTAAAAACTCCTGATGTGCTTGAGTCAAATCCGTACCACCACACGGGCAGCTCTGCAGGAACCTGCCACCACCAGGGCAATCCGTGGGCTGTGTGCTCACTTGTCAAGGTGCTGGGTGTCCATCCCTTCCTGCCTCCTTCTCTCTGCGAGGGCATGACCCCCAAACTACCTCCCCCACTTCTGCTTGGGATGCTTACTGTCACAGGATGGTTACTGGCAGGACAAGAAGTTATTCAGTGGTGTGTAAAGGCTGCTGTTATATTTGGCTCTGCTTTGTGAGGTGTATAAATATATGATGTGAGATTAAAAAAAAAAAAAGAATCAACAAGAAACCCACCAAAACCAAAGAAAGCACATTCCCTTTATTTTCTTTTCCAGGAGAATTTCATGTCTCTGTTTCATACAGAGTCCTCTCCATCCACCATTTTACATTCCAGCTCCAATAGTAATAAAATAAAGTTAAAAAAAAACAAAACAAAAAAGGTAATTTGAAAAGAAGTTTTTGAAGTAGTGAAGGTAGGCAAAGAACATTTAATTTACAGAGCAAGGAATAAATAAACATACCTCTGAATTGAATTGTAGAGTAGTCTCCCAAAGAAAATAGTGGAAATCAAATTGCTTGAATAATTTAAAACTTAACTGAACAAAGCACTCAGTAATAAATGGCAGAAAAGAAGCCTGCCTTGGCAGGAAATAGAGTGGATGACTTAATCGGTCTTTTCCCTCTCTAGCCTGTATTATTTTATGGTTTGTTACTGTAGATGACTCAATGTTAACAATGCTTGGTTTATTTTCTTACAGTTTCAAGATGCAGGACATTGTATGTCCATGTCATTATACCTTATTAATTATCCTCAGTTACCAGAAAAGCACGGGAGGTGCTAAGCAGTGTGTTGTGTGAGTGTCTCTGTTTTAGGGCTGCATATGTAAGAAGAATGGCCAAGCCACCTGTCAACTCCATAGATTACCCTATAAAAGCATCATATATCACATATCATTATCATGCTTTTTCCAGCATCACAAGTCACAGCAAAACTTTTTGTAGAGTGTTTTCAAAAATGTTGAAATTGGGTTTGTACCACTAAAGGTAAAACTCACTTTTCTTTAATTAACTGAGGGTAGTGTTGCAGAGCTCCTGTGAGAGAGGGAAAAATATAGTGTGAATTGCTTCTGAAGTGGACCTTAAATAAAATAACATATTCACTACAGAAGTGTTTATAAACACTTTTAAACTCGACTGGCACCTGTTGTTCTATCTTATTTGGCCACAAAGGAGCTTCACACCTCCTTAGATAAAACACACAGCATGTGGGCAGTCATACTCATTACACGTTTAGGAAGTGTTTATTGGACATTGGGTAAGGCAGAAAGTACACGAGGGAAAGACTGGACATAAACCAAGAACTTCACAACTATTATCGCACTCACTATGAAATCTTTACTGTTAAGAGAACAGACAAACACTGATCAGATAAACACAAGTGACTTAAATATGGGAGAGCCTTACTTGGTTCAGGGACTGGAGTAGATGAACTCTAGAAGACTTACAGAAGAGAAGAGAAGACTAAAAAGGTCAGTTTAGAGAAAAGTAGATGGGGACACAATATAAAAACATATAAATAAAAAGAAAAAATATATAGAATTTTCTACACATTTTTCTGTGTAAGAGCAATGGACTTGCAGAGAGGGAAATGTAAGTTATACACATTGAGAACCTTTCTAATAGAATACAGAAAAACTGGAATATTTTGCTTGGATAGTATGAAAATCTTCAAAAGATGTCAGATGAATATCAATTTAGAATGATTTATGTCTATTTGATATTATTTTGTGGTGATTTCTTCATGTTCCTTTCATCCCTGCTGTTTATGAATTTATGAATCAAAGGAGAAGGCATGTGTGGAGAGAAAAATCCTGGCAAGATAATGACAACAGGGCTTATGAGACTGGTGTGGAAAAGACTTGCATGCAATTATTTATAATATTGCCTAATTTTTACATTTTTCACGCTACTAAAAGAGACAGAAATTGGCATTTTGGAACCATTACAAAATTTTTGCAGTTGTCATATTTGGCATCGTAATCCAGAGCTCTGAAAAGATATGAGCACCAGAAAGGTGCATCTACAGAGATACTAAGAAGTCTGTGGCAGTCCTAGTCTGAGGATCCAGATGGTCCTGGGCTGTGTAATTTATTTCCATGAAGGGGTTACAGATAGGACTGTGCTTAGCAGAGGGAGGAAGATTCCAGGAAAAAAGAACCTTGCCAGTTCTCTGTGTTTTGAAAATACTATCACAATATTTCAAAAGCTCTCTTCTTTGCAACATCAGCAAAAGTTTTTGTCATAGTTTTTCGGCCATATTAATGCATATTGGCCTTTGGCAGAGAGCACATTCCACGTACAAATGATCTAAGCAATTTTAATATCTAGGTTACCACAGAAAAAAGTCCTCTTATCTTCTCGGTTATTTCTGCTCCATAAACCTTCAATACAGCTTTAGGCTATCAGAGTTTCACATCTACAAGTGCCTGAAACAGGCTGAAAAGAATCAGCCAGATATGTTGTGGATCTCTATCTCATTCATCCAAATTTTCAGAAGAGCCAAATGAATAGCACCTGTGATAGAGAAGCAAAATACTAGCTTTATCTACAGATAATATGTCTGATGATGTATACCTGATTTTGTCACTACTAAAAGCTGTCTGCAGTTTCTTTTTAAAGTTTTTAACCTGTTTTGATAATAATCAACATAAACAGCTATCTGTTTATGGTAGAATATGGGCTTTTTTTACTCCTTCTTTATGCACTGAAAAATCTGTGGATTTTTTTTTCCTTGCATGGGATTTATGTCTTCCCTTGTTTTATTGCTCTCCTTTTAGTTCCCTGTGTTCTCTCACTGGAAGGCACGGTATAAATAACTGAATACAAGCTATTCCCTCATCAGAGCTGCTACCCTTTACCAATACTAACAAGCATGACTACCATAGTGATGAACTCATAAAGCAAAGCAGAAAACACCTCCCAGAATGCCATCCATTCTCCACTGTGCCAAAAGGCTCTGGTTCATTGTTCTCCACAGCTCTGCTAATATTTTTTCAACAGCTGTGTTTACTAGCCAAAGCTGAGATATTTGGAGAGCTCCTTGGGCAAAATAAAACAGTGGCACAAACAACTTGGAACAGTATCACTCTTATTTTCCAGATATCTTATTTTCCCCCTATACTCAGTAAAACCATTGCAATACTAACTTCTTAAAGCTACTTCATAAAATTATTTGGCTGTTGATGTTGCAGTCCCATGGGGTTCAAAGCTCATTGATAGCAGCAAATTTAACTGGGGTTTTCTGGAGTCACATGTTCACACCCACTCTTCTGGTTTGTTTTATCTTCTTTTTTTTTCTTTTTCTTTCATCTTCAGAGATGATCAGAGTGGCCTCTGATGTTGCAGAAGAGAGTAGGTGATGGAAGAGGTGAAACTCATCAGAAGCAACTGACCCTTCTTAGCTGTCAGTCAGAAATCCTCAAGTGAGAAGAACTACGTGTACCACAGAAACTCGAGGGGAAAGGAGGCTTTGATCATGAGTCATAAGCAGAAGTTGCCAGTGGCTCCTGGGAACAGCAGGGACCCAGTGTGGGTGAGTGCTGAGGGCAGCATTCCACGGGGGCATGGATGGAACACCAAGGAAACCACCCCACAGCTGCTGATGGTTTTGTCCTGGTGTTGGGGATTTAGATAACTCGGTGCTAACACAACAGCTAACCTCTGGTGTGCATTTGAGCTGCTTGCAACAGGTTGATGACATCTGATCTACACTGTCACAAGCCTCTGATCTCCTCTTTTAGATCAAAAGTAATAGGAGGGACCCAAATTTGTCTGTGCTGTACTTTTTCACTTACAATTTTGAACAAGTCACTTTGGCTGCTCTGATTTTGATGAAAGTAAGAAACACTCGAATATGAACACTCTTCAAACCAAAACAAACCGAAACACAACAAAACCCCCAATCCATTCTTCCAAGCAAATAGAACAGAGACAAGGCAGAATTTGGATAATTCTTAAATTTGGCAGATACATGCTACTAACTGAAAAGGGTGTGCATCACTCGGCTTCAGGGTGAAACACATTCAGTAACATTTAAAGTACAAATTATAAGAGGTTGAAAAATTATTTCCAGGCTTGCTGCAGAGCATGTGCTAAGGCTTCCAGCAGAGGCTAATGGAACCACACCCCTTGTTATCACACATGGTGTGGTCTGGAAGAAACTTGGAGAGACGTTATTGCAATTATTGGCCTTTGCTGCAGCAGTTAGTATGAGAGAGAGAGTAATTAGAAACAACAACTAATTTCTTGTAAAGCAAAAACCTCAACAAATAGAAGAGTCCCCAGTCCTCCCTGAAATATGATGGGAGAAGAGGTGAACACTGAAGAGATGAAACAAGAACAAAGGATTGACATAGAAAGGAAGACTTAAAAGGCACTTTAGGATTGCAGGCCCAAGAATTTCAATTCAAACCTCTGCCTGACAGTAGAAGTTTTTAGCTCAAGAGATATACTTGCTTTAAAATTGTAATTCTGCTACATTCTCCTGCAGTTAAACTTTCCATTTTGAGACACAGGAAGTACTTTTCTTCAGCTCTGTCAGTGACCACCTCTGTGTGCTGGCTCAGGAATATTTTTCAGTAGTTCATTCTGAAGCTGTCCCTTCACAGAGAAAGTCTATGCTGCTCTGAGCTTTGGAACTCCACCTGAGCTTCACTCCTGAGACACCTTGGTGTCCGCACAGAGAAATTCCAGTATGTATATTAGAGGAGAGCAATTGTTCTGTGTATTCTCCAGTATGGATAATTTGAGTCATTCAGGTGTATTGCTGTCGCTAAGGACCAGATCATCCCCTTTTTTTTTTTTTTTGCTAAATTTTCACTCCAGCTCCATAGGTACCAGCCACCTTCTTAAACAATTTAAACTGGTATCAAACATTGGAGGTTACAGTCTCAGTGATCTCTTGGCTGGAGAAGTGATAGTATGGAAGTAAAAGCAATGAGATGATTGCACAGGAACAAATGGAATAAACAGGATAGGGCTGAAGATGTGTCAGCCTAACCCTCTACAGTCCTCTGCTCTGCAAACTGCTGACACATACACTGGTCTCTTGTCTCTTCCCAATGATATAATAACATTTTACTGTTGTCAACTATTTTGTGTTCTGGAAATAAAGGTCTCTGCTGTAGATCAGAAGGCATGAACCTTATCAATGACGCAGTTTGGTGGCCTGCATGGCTCCATATGATGACAAAACTTCCAATTCTTCATTTTTTTTTCTCCCCCTACCTCTCCCCCCCACTTATACTTCCACATTTAAAACGCTGTTAAACCAACTTGAAAATTTTGGTCAAGTATTCCTGATGCTACCAGATTTCACCTTTCTCTTCAGAACAATTGCTTAATGGGAGACCTCTCTCTAGTTGCTGTGGTGAGGATTTCATACAAAACTTAAAATGAGCAAGTGCTTTGTGCTAAAATAGTCATTGGTGCTGCCTGGAGGAAGACAATCATGTTTCACGGTAAGCTCTCAAACTGTGAGTTGGTTTTGTGCATCTGAAATAAAACTAAATCCTTTTAAAACAGCAGCATCAAAATATATGGCATATCTATTGGCATATTTATTTTGAAATCATAGAATCATACAATCATTTAGGTTGGAAAAGACCTCTGAGGTTATCGAGCACTCAGCACTGCCAAGACCACCACTACACCATGTCCCTAAGTGCCACATCTACACATCTTTTAAATACCTCCAGGGATGGTGACTCAACCACCTCCCTGTGCATCCTGGTCCAATGCTTGACAACCCTTTCTATGAAGAAATTTTTCCTAATATCTAATCTAAAACTCCCGTAGTACAACTTGAGGACTTTTCCTCTTGCCCTATGGCATTTTACCTGGGAAAAGAGACCAACCCCCACCTGGCTACAACCTCCTTTCAGGTAGTTGTAGAGAGCAATAAGGTCTCCCCTCAGCCTCCTTTTCTCCAAGCTAAACAACCCCAGCTCCCTCAGCTGCTCCTCATCAGACTTTTGCCTGTCTTTAGACTTCCAGTCTTTTCAGTTGTCTTCAGACTTGCTCATCAGACCCTTCACCAGCTCCGTTGCCCTTCTCTGGACACAGTCCAGCACCCCAATGTCTTTCTTGAAAGACTACAAAACTGAACACAGGATTTGAGGTGTGGCCTCACCAGTGCTGAGCACAGTGGGACAATCACTGCCTTCGTCCTGCTGGCCACACTACTTCTGATACAGGGCAGGATGCCATTGGCCTTCTTGGCCACCTGGGCACACTGCTGGATCATGTTCAACCAGCTGTGGACCAACACCCTCAGGTCCTTTTCCACCAAGCAGCTTTCCAGCCACTCTGCCCCCAGCCTGTAGCACTGCACGGGTTTTTGTGACCCAAATGCAGGACCCAGCACTTGGCCTTGTTGAGCCTCTTACAGTTGCCCATTGATCCAGCCTGTCCATATCCTTTTGCAGAGTCTTTCTATCTTCTTGCAGATCAACACACACAATCAATTTGGTGTCATCTGCAAACTGACTGATGGTGCCTTTGATCCCCTCATCAAGACTGTTGATAAAGATATTAAACAGGACTGAGCCCTGGGGAACACCACTTGTGACCGGCCACCAGCTGGATGTAGTTCCATTCATCACCACTCTCCGGGCCCAGCTGTCCAGCCACTCTTTTACCTAGCAAAAGGTACAGCTGTCCAAGCCATGAGCAACCAGTTTCTCCAGAAAAATGCATCAGGAAATGGTGTCAAAGGCTTTACTAAAGTCCAGGCAGATGTTCACAGCCTTTCCCCTCTCCACTAAGCAGGTCCCCTTGCAATAGAAGGAGAGAGATCAGGTCAGTCAGGCAGGACCACGGTCCAGAAATTTTCAGTGAATAAACAGTAAAAACTTTAACAATGTTCTCCCTCTTTAGCAAACATTTACTAATAGATTTCACAATAACAATTCATGTTTTCAGAATAAAATCACATGCAAACTAAACATGTTATAGTCTGTGTGGGAAAACCAACAGTTTTCCATCTTCAGTAAGGGTGGGTTGGACCCAAACTTTTTTTTCTGTAGTTATTAAATCATATTACATGTTTCTGTGTTGACAGGTCTGGATTTCTTCCAGAGTGCTATTGATACAGAAGGCTGCGTAATTTCTGACACTGGCTAATTTTTGAACAATGATGTTTATCTGTTTTTCAGAGACACAGCTGTGTGACTGATGGCTTTATCTTATGAACAGGATGTATTAGTTTCACTAGTTTGCATGTGCAACATTGCAGGGTACCAAAATGACTATCTGAATAACCATGACAAATGCGAAAACTGAGTTGTTTGATTATTCTAAACTCTGGGAATGGTTTAAAACTATTTCTCCTGGCTTGTCCCTCCCTGATTCCATTCACTGCCTTCTTTCTTTTTATATGGACAGCAATGGTTTTCCAGGCAGGAGTTATAACACGGCCCAAGAGTCTTTTTAGCTAATTGACATGTCTCGATAGCCTACATGCAGCGAAATGAGGTCTTGGGAGTGAGTGAGGAGTTTTCCTCCTAGTGCTTTGAATACACCTGCAGTTTGAAATAATAACAATTTTACACCACCTCTTTTTGCACTTCCTTTGTGCAAAAGAGTTTCCATCTAAGTCCACTCATTAAAATTTAGTTTTAGGAGAAAGTTCTCATGAATCCCATGCTTGAAGCAAGACTCATCACAATGTTGCTCATTGTTAAGTTTTGATGAATGTTCCCACTCAATTGCTGACTCACTCTCTTTCCAGCATGAGCAAATATTTAGTTTCTTTCTTTTTCTGGAGTATGTTCTGTAGAGCCCACTGCTGTAGTATCCAAGGAAATTTTCAACATCAACCAAAATATTACCAATACAGTAGAGCTTTTGTGACATCCTTCTTTTAAGGGTCTCAGACTGCTCAACTTAACCAACTCAGCATTCACACTAAACAGCTAAGTGCTATTCTATTGTTTTTCACAGAAAAGAGTAGCATATAACACTGAGAAATATCTTACTGCAGGTCTGTGGCTGCAAGGTAAACCAGAAGTGATATAAAACATCTAGACATACTGAAGGCAGAGCTTATGTCTGCAATCCCTACAAAGACAGCTTCACAAAACCTATTTACAGTCAAATATTTGATGCTAACAAAAGTCAACCAGTTTGTATAAGTTTTTTAATGTTTCTGTGGTCAATCTAATACAGGTTTTCCAGCAGTTCAACCACATCCATGAATAAATCAGTCTTCCTTTTCTTGCAAGTCCTTTTTTTATTTTAATAAAGCTTCTTTAGGCTGACTGAAATCTGAAGCTCATTCCTGATGAGCATGTTGAAAGTAGAGCATCATTCTCCAGCTTGACAGTAAAGCAGACATCTTATGCTCTTTTGCTACTTTATACTTTTCAATAAACTTTCAAAGACTACAAGATATGCCTTAACACAAACTGCCCTTATAGAAAGTCTAGAGGCAGAATCTTTCAAAGTCAAATGACCCCCTGTGTCTCTGGGTCACTAAATTCTCATGTCATGGCCGTGAAGTCCTTCTTCCATCAGTTCTTTGCAGTCCTTCAGGCTGATTTTTCTTTCTTCTAGCTCCCTTCTTCTTCTGCATCTTTCCCAATTGTCTCAGCAAAAAGTGGCTTTATTATGCTTCAGGAATACCCCTGATTTTCCCAGAACAGAGCTGATCTTCTGGGAATAGTTTTGCTCTACCTGTGGGATTTTCAGAATGCTGAATGGACATGGTCTTGCATTTCTTGAAGCTCTTCCTGGAAAATCTAAGCACCCATGCATACATTGAACTTCAAATGCAAAAAGAAACATGCCAAAAGCCCCTCACCAGAGAAGGACTTTTTTCCCCCCCTACAGTCAGTGGCTTCTACACTGACCTTTTTCCCAGTCAGAATGTAATTACAGTCCAGCCTTCAAAAACAGTTTTGCTTGAAGTGTCCTGTCCCTCGTTCCCTAATTTGTAATACACAAATTACAAAAAACAACCAACGAACCGAAACCCACTTTTAACTCCCTGCCTCCATGAAACAAAGTGTCTTTATAATACTGTAACTTTTATAGCTGATGTCCAGGATAAATACTGGTACCTGCTATTTAGAAGCCGGCACCAATCCTGTCTCAGCAGTGCCTCTGAAAGAGATTCCTTGATTGCTCTCTGGAATCAGCCATGACTTCCAGTATCTCATTGCCTGCCAAAGAGCCTTCCCTGTCACCCAATGATCACTAGGCGTGTCTTCCTGCCCAGGCCCCTGTGAAGAACGCCCTGTTATTCTCTGATGCACAGGAGGTGCATATTACAGCGCTGTTAAGGTGCTGCGGTTTATATTTTCACTGAGTATTTGGGTGGAGAATGCTTTGTTGTTATTCAGTCATCTCGAAATCACTCTTAATGCATGTCAAGTTAACCAAAGATGCAAGTAAAAGCATTCATTCACCGAAACCAAGCAGACCATGCAGCCTAAAAGGCTTACGAAAGACAAAGGTGAAGAAAACAGAAGAAGAATGCACTTCATCTGTTTGAAGTATGGGATGGCTGAACCAGCCCAGGAGCTCCTGCCTGCTGAGGGGGAGCATTGGGTAGGCAATCAGACCACATTCAGTGGGAACATTTCTGGGTTGCCACCAGTCTGATTACTAAGGTACAGACCAGGTATTGCATGTCTATATTCTAGCTGCCAAAGATCCAGAAGGCTTCTCTGTCGTCTTTTTTCTTCAGGATGTCATCAGTCTGACACAGACCACAGGCAAGAAAATAATTGCTTCTGCATGATGCTACTGCCCTTGGAGCCAAATGTGTCTCCCCGTTTAGTGTTCGGGCACTTCTCTTGGTCTGTAACCCTTGTAACCCTTGTATTTCTTGGGTTACAATAGCTGCAGCTGGTCAGGCACTACCCAGAGCCTTCCACCGGTTTTCCAATGGAAGTGAAACAGATGAGTGCTGACATGAAGGAGAATATGCTTTGAGGCAGGGAATTGCAGGAGGAGAAAATATGTTTCATGCTGAAGGTAGCTGCCATATGGCAGCTTCCATAGAAGAGGAAATATTCGTTCAGTCCATGGGCCATGTGGCTCAGTTTTCTCTCTCTCTCCAAAGCCAGAATAGATCCCTTTGAAGAATGAGTCAAGGCAAACTCCCTTTTCTCTCCTGCAGCAGGGCTCTCCTAGCTTTCATTTGCATCTAAAATGATTTCTTGAGCCTTGAAATCACTTGAAATAAAGTGGTTCCCTTTGTGGCTTATTTAGTAACTCCCAAGATCTCCCTTCCAGGTACTTGGTCTGTCCCTACTGAACCTGCATAAACTGCATGCAACTACATGGGGTTCCAGTGTGGTACTGAAAGGGACAGTGACTCAAGCCCTTCTAATTCTACAATGGGCAGAATGTATATGGGGATATTATATGCCTGCATATAGCAGTTGGCCTATGATGTCATTCTGATACCTAAAAAAGTGTGTATCATCACTTTTCTGATATGACTGCAGGACAAATACATTGCATTCCAATACTTATCAGTTATTACACTAGGAAGCATCAGCCCTTCAAAACTGCTATGCTGTGAAGTACCAGGGCAGCTCAACTCTTGAGGGTATACATGAACTGATTTTGAGTACTCATTTATATAAACCAAAAGTGACTACAGTAGTACCTACTTACCACAAAGGGACACTTTAAAAACAAATTCGTATATGTGAGGCACTCACAGTGATAAATGCTATAAAATTTTACATGTGGGAGACCTATTTTTAGAAAGCTGAGAGCATCTAGTTAAATATCGGGCAAAGGCTATATAGACTACCATAACCTGTTGCACTCAGTGCAACCTTAATACTTGCTTTTCCAGTATTCCTCTGAGGACTTTATTAATAACAGAGATTAATCCAAGTTACATGATTCTTATCTGGGTCCAAATGTAGCTGCAATCTGAGGTAGCTCAGATGCATGGTTCCTTAATAAGAATTGTCAGAAATACTGTGCTCCTCTCCCCCAGCAAATCTGGAATTAAAGACAACTTCTATAGAGTCAGTATAAAACTCCATTGGCACCATCAGAGGGATGGGTGTTAGTGTTGAAATTCAACAGAAGAGCTAAAGGTATAAAGTCATTTTACTGCCATGTTGTAATTAAGAGCGTTAACATTTCTCTCCTTGGCCTCTTTCTTAGGACTGACCCATACTTGGAACGAGGCGTCCCAGGAGCACGAGGCGATTCCGTAATAGAAATAACATGTCCTTTCTGCTTCTCGCCGGGCCGTTTCTGGGAAATTGAGTTACGTTCTGAGAAGATGAACCCACCGACCTGCGCTCTTAGGCAGCACATGGAGAGGCTGAGTTGCCATTTGGATACGTTAGCCTGGTTTTTGTGTGATTCTTAGTTGGAGTTGCGGGAGTTGCTTTTGCTCTGGTCCCCTCACTATACAGGTGGCTTGCACTGCTGTCTGACTGAGTGCTCAGCCCTGTCCCAGTCCCTTGTTCACATATAGTGTGGGATACAAGGGAATTGCTGTGCTTGTGTACTTCTAAAACTGCCTGATGTGGGTGTCTTGTGACAGTTTCTGAAGACACTGAGGCATGAGAAGCACATTTGCTGTGTTATTAGCATTCCTTCAGTGTGAATCTAATGCCACTCCCTGTAAAGGTTTGTGTATATAAAACTAATAAATGGCCTAACGTAGAGATTTATAACACGATAATGTTAAGTGTTCAACGCATAATTGTGTTGTTTATTTTCATGGTATATAAAACTCTGATTTATATATCCTCCAGTGTAGTACTCGTAACAATCTAGAACATGACTATTAAGTCTATTACTTGTTTTGTCTTAATTATAAAATGAATGTTAATATAAAATAAAACCAAAATGTCTAATTATCTGAACATGTAAGTCCCAGATTAAAATCATCAGTGAAAGGTGAATACCTCATTCCAGGAGAGAATAATGTGTATCATTCTAAGTATATAGATGAATGTACATATCTAAGTACAGCTCCAATTTTTCAGACTTGGGCCAGTGTCAGCTTTTTTGAGAATTGCTAAGCAATTGCAACACCAGCAGCAAGTCTTACAAATACATTTGCTCCTTTATTCATCATTAGTGTGCCAATGGCCTGAAGAAATCGAGCCTTCAGCATACATTTTGCCCATTTCAACAGTAAATAAATTTAACCTTAAAACTCCTTGCACTTAACTGAGCCAAAGATCAGCCAATGTTTTCAAGGCTGAGTTATAATTTTTAAGACTTTATTTTGAGAATGAGACATCTGAACGAAGCCTGATGTCCAAGAAATGCTGAGCATACAATAATCAAGCCCTTCTTTTGCCTGCATTGGGAATTTGAGTCATACAATAACCCCCTGACATTTCTTAGCACTTTTAATATGATGGTAGTGATGTTCCCTACCAGATTGTGGTGGTACAGAGCATGATCCATGCTTCAAAAATATTGACTATTTTATTTGTTTAAGGTTAACTCACAGGATTCGTTAGACAGCACTTGTGGGGTGTCATTGATGATTTTAGACTGCACCTTTAAAATGGGCAAGTTTTTCAGAAATTTTTTATAGCATAGGCTTCATAATGAAAGAAGTTCCTTTTTGCAGGAGGAGATAAAAATGTAGACTCTTGGGGGCACAAAAATAATCTTGTTGTTAAAGGACAGCTTTATACAATTTTTTTTCTGGTATTTTCTTGCATAAGTAACTTCAGTAAAGCTATACTTGTGTTGATCAGTGTGAAAATGGGGTATGCATATTCCTGAAAAAGAAGCAAAAATGGAAGATATAACAGAAATAATGGCACTCAGTTTGCAGTAAGGATTCCTTAAAAGATAATTTCAACCTAATTTTGCTTAGGTCTACCACTCACCCTCGCTGTCACTTGTGGGAAGCCACTATTTTGCATTTAATTTTCACAATTGCCCACAGATAAAGAAAATATTTATCCACATGTGGAAACAGGTCTTGAGATCTCTGTGTGAAAGTGATGGTTCAGATGCATATGACATTTTTATTCTAGTATGTATGATGGCATTTGTCCCACAATTGCTTCCTTGTCAAAAATTTTAGTAACTTTTGTGGATGGTTTTGTCTTTGGCTTTGGTCTGTAAGAAGTGTTGCTAATGATGCTTCTTTATGTCTTTGGGCAACGAGTACACCTCTCCCAGTGGAGTCACATATGTAAGGCTGGCTGATATAAACACAGGCTTGCAAGACAAAGTCATGACCTTGGTGTTCAAATTCCATACTTGTCAGACGCCTTCCCACAGAATATGTGCAGTTCTGCTCTAAGCAAACAGCACCTACATTTCCGTCTGCTTTGTTCAGTGTCTTGCTAAAGCACTACATAACACTAGGAAATCTGCCAAGTTTGCCTCCAGCCAAGCCTACTTTGAAAGACCCCTCTGGACTTCATTTGCACAGGTGCAGCCCTGAGCATAGAGGAAGATTAACAACACAGGTATCTGAGCTCTCAGCTCAGTTCCCTGTAGGGATTCGATCACCTTCAGGGAGAGACACACACCAAAAACCTGCAGAAGTTAATGCAGACAGGAGAAATTACAGAAGGAGAGTGCAACACTGATTTTTAATACTATGCATGTGTGTAAGAGACCAATTGCAGTTAGTGGAAAGATTTAAATGACTTCAACAAGCTTTGGATTAGATCCTGCTTTTTTTGGTAACTTTTAGTACAAAGCTTTTGCCAGTACAAAGTAAACTGGTTTAAGTATTTCCTGTGACTCATTGAAAAGTAAATGAACTATTTAATACAACTCCTGTGTTCATTTCAATGGATATAATCTAACACCAGTCTAACTACACAAGCAGAATTATGTAAATCACTACTGAGCTAGTAGCAACTGATAAGATAATTGCTAAAATACCATTTACAGGAAAGTAATCTGTGTGAAAAAGCAGTGTTGGATTGATGCTTATTTAATTGCTGTGTGATTTCAGTTCTGGACCCTTGTTCCTTAACCTTACCTGCCTAATTTAAATAATGAGATTCTGTATGCTTTTCTGTGTCACAGAGAACATTATCATGTGCTGTTCTCGATGTACAAGGAAATACTTGAGATGCAGTTAACTAAGCAGTAACTCTATTACTAAAAGTATGAATTTTTAAGCTTTAATACTTAAAAAGTAAACATACTTGAAGTATGTTCCACATTTAATGAAACACAGAAAAACTTATCATTGAAACTGTATATCTTCCACCACAGCTACACAATAATCACGAAGTAAGAAAATATTCCAAATACCTTTTCAAGCAAACTGCAAACTCAAACTGAGAACTCAAAGTGACAATGGCTTCTCTGGATTATTACAATGGAAGATTAAAATTACTTTTTGGTATCCTGCAGTCATAATACAAAAATAGATACATATATAAGAAGTCATTTTGATTCATTTTGGCTACTATATACAACGAAACAGAAAAGTCCAAAGCATTTTAATTTAGGCCTTATATTTCACACAAAAATTATAGAATTGCTCGCTAGTGAAATAAAAAAATGGAACCAAAGTTCTTAAAATGTAGGTGAATTGTAAATCAACCAAAGCTGTTCTTGTGCTTACTAATTTAAGTGAAACCTGAGCCACTAAAAACCTAGAAAAATGTCAAGGTCATTGACAATAGCTTTGATTACCAATAGAAAAGGGACACAAAAACAGGCTGATGGTATGAAGGCATCAAATATTAAAAAGGAGTTATTGATTTAAGTGTGCTATTGCTAAAACTAAGTAGCAGTAGCTATTGAACAAATGGTAGCAATAAAAAGCAGTAGCTTTTTATTGACCAAATGTATGTTTCTTACAATGTATACCCCAAACCATTAGCATTTATCAGATATCCCCAGTTATCTTGTAAATGTTGCTTATTCTATTTTGTTTGGCTTTCTTTTCTTTTCTTTTTTTTTTTTTAATCTAGATTTGAAAACCGAGTAAAATATGAGAATGAGCATACCATCCTGTTCACAAATCATTGCACCCAGTAATTTATGTTTCTGTGTTCAGGAGTATATATAAAAGGGAGAAAATAATATACATAATTCCAGGGACACCATTTTATATTCAAGTTTCCAAGAAGAGGCATCTATGCGTAAATACATCCTAGGTTGCAAGGATGTGCATCTGTGAACTGCAAGCATACATATTTCTGCCAAACATTGGGGATTTCTCCAGGAAGACAAGCCACAGGAGATTGGAAGTCCTTCCAGGTCAATGACATATCCCTTTCATTGTTCACAAGGCTTGGGCTGCAGAAACAGGGAATAAGTAAAGAGGAGAAGACCCTGAGCTTACCTCTTGACTGGTCTTCCTTTCACTACATTCCAAACTTAGATTTTTTTCAGCAGAAGTGCAAGATTTTACTGCCAGCTTATACAACAGATGCACGTTCCAGGGACAGCTATATACCATGAGAAGATGGCATAATCTTTTGAAGCATAAGTTTTACACAGAGAGGAGGTCATTCAAAGGAGAAGTTGTTTCCCAGATAAGCACACTGCATGTTTGTCCTTCAGTCTCGTGCTTCTTCTCTAAGTAGTTACAAAACGAATGACGAAGTGAAAGTCACCTTCCTGATAGATTGAACCTCTTGTCCATTACAGGAAGAAATTACTTCAGTGACTTGTGGGGTTTTATTCTTTGCACAGATATGGAAGAATTAAGAACAATCTAATTTTATGTTTGAAGAAGCTAAAACACCAGTGGAAACTATAGACAAACTAAACTCCAGCAAAGTGTCAATCCTATTTTTCATTTTTCAAATCTCATGTACTGTACATCAGCCTCAAATAATTGTATAATTATACTAAGTTAAGTGTTGCAGGAAATCAGCTCACATGTTCAACTAGTCGTCGTGAGCTTATGAACCTGATGTTTTTAGTAAAAAAAGAGATACAGATTTAATATGAATTAAAATGAAAAATTTAGTCTTTACAAACTATAGTGGTTTCTAATTAAAATACTCGAGTCTATAATGCACCTCGGTGAGGGCTGGATTTGTCAACAGGGACCTTTAGGAGCATTTTAGGAGCCATTCTACAAAACACTGTTAAAATTCAAGATGTTTTAAGCGAAAAAATCCAAGTGGACACACCTGAACTTTCCTTTGACAGTTTGTCTCCCTGGAATCTTACTAATGAAATGTGGTTACAAACTGAGTCATCTTTAAAGCCTAACATTTAAGTAGGTCCTAAGTAATTTATAAACTGTTTTAGGAATCATCCAATGCAAACATTAGAAACAACACATAGAATGCATATCTTTATTCTTGGTAATTAAACTAGAAACGTTGTGGAAGAATGCTACTGATCAGAGAAATTCAGTTTTTAGAGTTGGAGCTTACTAGTACATTCATGGCAGCAATTTCATACTATGAAAATGCAGATATTTCACAGGTGACCGTAGGTCTGATTGACAGAAGGGGGGATGTTTCGTGTGATTTCAGAATCAAAGAAATAAAGCAATGTTTTAAACACCAACACTTTCTAGAACCAAGATGAGCATTGTCATTATATTCAGGGGGAATATTCACACACATAAAGTTATCAGGTGCCTTAATGCATTAACAACTGTGACTCAGTGAATCTCTCAGATAAGTATCTAGAATTCTCTGTGACATTTTGTGTCTTTATTTTGTAACCTCTAAACTTGGGACTATGAGGATTTTTTTGCATGCTTAGTTTATACCCTAATGATGATAGGGGTTTTTGTGGTGTGCTAAAATGCAAAAATCAATGCAGTGTACTTCAGGAAAATAAGTATAAATAGAAAATACTAACACAGGAGTGGATTTAAACACTGGAGAAAGTAGTATGAGAAATTATTTCCCACTGACAGTGACGCAAAAATGATGAGCTATCTTGTAAATCCATTAACTCTGTGACTCAATGAATCTCTCAGATTAATATCAAGGGCTCTACATAACAGTCTTTGACTTCTTGCTTTCATCCTGTAGCCTCTAAAATAATTTTTCTTTAACTCCAGGTAGTTGTAGCCCACTTTATCTCCTGGGAGTGATATCACAAGTATATAATGTAAAAATCACTGAGGAAGCAAAATACTCACTTCGGATTCACCTTTGCCATTACCAGTTGATTTGAAGTTGTGGCACGGAGACTGCTGTGATGAAAGCAGACATAGAGTAGATTAGAGGTGATTTAGTGTGCTGTATTAAAATGTGTGTGCATGTACAGAAGTAGATGAAAGGTGTTTTATTTTCACACCATAAAAGTCTGCAAATATTCTCCTGCCACTGTATGTTTTGCCTTGACTTTTAAGTGATGCCAAAATTAAGAAAATAAGGTGTTAGCTTGGTTACAGAAGAAATGTTCTGTGGTATTCATGGTACAGTATAGTATTATGAAGAGATATACAGGCGTCAGTGAGTGAAGCATGCACACAGACCAGGAGATGAAGTAAATGTAATTTTCAGCTTTCCCACGGATCACTCCATGAGAAAGATGATGATGATGATGATGATGATGATTTATTCCTAGATTCACCAAGGGAAAGTGGTCCACAAATCATGAAGTATGGTGTGCTCAGGTAGGTGGGGGATTCACAGTGACAACTCTTTGGCCTGCACATCCTTAAAGGCTAATGAAGTCCCTGAGAGGATGTGCTCAGGGCAGGATGTGTCAAGCTTCTTGAGAAGGCCTGCATGGCTGACATTTTTTGGTGAGACTAAATCTGTATATTTAGACACATGATGTGATTTCTGGTGTTGTCCTGTGCAGAGCCAGGAGTTGGACTCGATGAACCTTGTGGGTCCCTTCCAGCTCAGGATGTTCTATGATACTATTCTTTTCCCTTCTGGCTCAGCAGAGGGCCTTTCTCTGCCTGATGATGCAGAGCACATTCAGTTTGCCCCCATAAACTGAGTGGCACAGTGAAGCCAGCTGGCATATGATGCAGAGGACTAAATTCTGGCTCTGTTCTGCACAACACTGTCACCTGCACTGCCTGTGCTGGACTCCCATTTCTCTCCAAGTTAATTTAAGACGTGTTTCCGTCATTCCCCATTTGCCCTCACCCCTGCCATGCCTCCCAGTGGCACAGTTTATGGCAGAACAGTCCTTGCATGCAGAAACTCAATCCAGGTGACCACTGCCTGGCACACAGGAGTCCCTGCAAGGTGAGTCATGCTGCAGAGGCACACCTTTTTCTTTATCAGCTGCTCTTATCCTCTAGGGCATGAAATATGAATTAAAATTGTTGTTTGTTTGTTTGCTTATTTTCCATAGAAGATAGTAGGAATGAGCAAAGTATCTTGTGGTAAACATTTGCCACCCTCAAGAAAATCTGAATTTTTTCAGGACACTGCAAGCCTAAACAATTAATTGTTTTGACTGAAAATACCTGGGGTTAATGATAAAGTATTTCTACTTTTTAAAAGATTTTGTGAATGTTTTTGATATTCTGACACATGGACTACCAATTTTCTCTTTCAGTATCTACTACATTCTGTAGAACAAAAAAAATATAGAAAAAACCCAGTATGTTGGACACAGAATGAATTCACCTAAAAAAGAGGACACAATCTTTGTGTGTGTACCTACCTCTAACAAACAGTAGCCTTTTTGTAGAAATGGGATTGTCCAGGGAATTTGTTGTAACCTGCGGTTAATCATTGATCATCTTCCTATGTAAACCTGCAAGTCGCATGACTTGGTGAACAGCATATAGGAGGAGAATGTAATAAGTAAATATTTAGCCACTAGCTTAGTACTGTTTACTCTACATGATACAAATGGAAATAATGTGTACAAATAGCCACTTCCTTACTAAGAGAAAAAAAGGTAGTAATGCCAACAAAAAGTGATTTTTATTACAGAATAGATAAGAGGTTACATATTTTTCATGCTTTAGCTTCACTTATTATATAAAGACTCTCCTACTAGTGCATAGTTTAGGTATTGCCTTTGTTTGCAGTACAGTTTGTATATTTTCTTTGAAAAGTCTTGGAAAAGATCTGTGAAGGACTTGCCTTAAAAAAGAAGTGAAGACTTTAAAACTGCCTCCAAGTATATAAAAATAAGTGCCTCAGAAATGTTCAGGGCACTTTACCTTGAGATGTTTTCTGTTAAATGATTTTCCAGTATATAATCTGTGTGCTTTAAAATGTTACATGTTGTTATTATGAAAACAAAGAGATTTACCATGATCTCATTGCATGATTTACAATGATAAATGTAACTACAGATGCCTTTTTTTCTGAAGATCCTCCTGAGAATCAAAACACCAAGAAGTTGACCTTAGCACCTGCACCCAACCACAGCCTTGGAAATATGTGTCATTATATAATCAACATGAGCAAACCATTGAGTCGAAATTGGGAACACCCAAATAGGCTGTGCACACACTCAGATGGAAAGACAAAGAGCATGGATGTTGGTGTGTTATAAAACATACACAATCCAATTTTTATGTAGAGTAAAATGCTGAAAATATTCATCTAAGTAACTTCAGCTGTAACTTAAACTTGTAACTTTAGATATATTCTGATTCACAATGTCCTGTTTTACAGAGTACCTGCTCTAATATACTCTGACATCAGCAACCAAAAACTCGAGAACGTATTTATGTTGATTATTCAGTATTTGATGATTATCCTTCTTTTTTTTTCTCCTGTTTTAAAGCTCTCAGGCATCTGGGCAGCCAACTGGAAAATGTTGTTAGATGTATGTGACTAATCATTAATCACTACTAATAGTGAAGAGCCAATAGTTGAATGAGATACTCTTTGAAAAAAACCCTGAAATTTATTTCCTGAGCTCTTTGGCACAAGCTTAAGGACAGCAAAATATGTTCACAGTGATCATGGTGAACCTGTGAACTATTTACAGGTAATTCCTACCTGTGTGAATTATTCACATGTAGAAAGAAGATCTTTTTGCAAGAAACCTGGCCTCATATATGTCATAAGAACAAAAAACTCCCAGGTGGACCCAACAGTAGCAGCAATATCCTGGGTGTTCAGCAGTTATCTCAATTCACTTGAATTAGTTCACTGGGAGTGTGAGCCACCCCAGCTGAGGAGGGAGTTGCCTCCTGATCTGAGTTCCCTAAAATCTGCTGGACTAAGCATCATCCCAGTTCAAGCATCAGCTCAAGTATCAACTGATGACCACCTACCTTCAGTTTAAGTAGTACCTAATAAGAGTTAGAGGTGCTGTCTGGTGAATGAGAGCTGCACCAGGGAAACACTTCAGCTATAACTTAAGAAAAGAAAGCATGAAAGGTGAGCAAAACTGGCAAAGAAAGACCAGAAAGATATAGTTTAAGGCCATATGATAAGACCAATGGTAGCACAAAGCCAGTTATTGGGTGGCCTGACCAAGGTGAAAAGATTTGCCACCCCATTTTCCAGAGAAATGTTTGAAATACATCTGCCAGTACTGAAGAGTACATAAGCTTGAATGGTGTTTGGGTTCTCTTGGAACCAGACCGGTATTTAATTTCACATATCCCCAACTCCATTACAATGCGTTAGCTTTTCATTACCTTGTGTTGGCCTAAAAATATAGAGGTGATTATTTTCTTTCAAATTTTTAGCTGAATGCATGTCTTAATGCAATAGAGATGTTGTAGGCTTGGGGTATTTTTAGGCTGGAGTATTGGGTTTCTTACGATGTTTCTTCCTGAACTGTCACATTTATGTATGCTCTTGAAAAAACACTGTAAGAACTTGTTTATGCAACATTTTTGAGGGCCATCCTGTTCCATTTTTAGTTGATTGGGTAAAGAGAAAAATTAAATCTGTAGAAAAGACTGTCCCTCAGCTGTCTTGGTATGAACTATTTATTTTTTAACAGTTTTCTCAATACTGATTTTCTGATCCATATTGCATTTGAAACTCCTTGGATCATGATGAGTTTGGGCTCTATTAGTGACTTTTTTATTACACGTAATTTTTTATTACAGTAATCTACTGTTGCTGTCTACTTAGCTACACGATATCTCATTGTTTATATGCTTATGCCAAGCTATGTCACATAATAATTTGGCATAACCATTTGAATGGTTTGAAAGCAAAAAATCTAGTCTTTGGATTTCTTCAACCAGAAAAAATACTGCTGATGCTTTCTACATACTCATTTCAGTGGAATTTTTTTGCAGTTAATGCAGACAAAAGTACACTGAATTTCTTTCCTGCGGCTGTCTAAGGCTAGGAAAGCTCAGATGAGAAAGCCCCTGGTTAAGTTTCCCCTTTCAGCCAGCTGACCTGTGGCCGCGCTGTGGGTGATGGGGATGGTTCCTTCCTTCCCCTTTGTCCTGGCAATGGTTTCCTACCATAACACTGGTGTTGGCAGTAGCAATCATGAAGCCCACGGTCGATTGGCCTCAAGTCACTCCTCTGACAGCTATATAGTGTTTTCTGGGCTCATTTGCAGCTCTGTTCATGAGCTGGTCCATCTCACGCTGGGGCTGGACACCAGACGGTGCATCTTTGCAAACTATCTCGGAGCAGAAGCCAAGCCCAGGCCCAGCAATGAGTGCACGGGATTCTGGCCACAAGGCCACCAGGGAGGGCTCTGGTTGATGCTAAGTAGGTGTTGAAAAGGCCTCGTTTGTTTTGGGGGAGTGCATGGGCTGGCCACAGTTTCCAAGGTCTGGGACACCACACCCTTGGGTCTGCTTTTGCGAAGGCAGCAGCTGTGCAGTCCAAGGAAAATGGAATAAGATGCAGCTGCTGGGTCCAGCAGCAAGCTCTGCTCTGCCACTCCCTAATGCATCCCAGAGGCTGCTGCAGCTCCTGAGGCTTTGGAAAACATGTTCCTAACTCAGATGTGATACACTGATTCTGGGCCCTTATCAAATGTTGATTCACTTTGAATCATGGATACATGTTGAAAAAATTAATTCATTTATTCAGTACAAATACAGGAAATCACTGCTCATTACAAACACAATTAACTGTTAGTCTTGTCCTTTATCCTTTTTTAGTGTCTAAAGCTCTTAAATATCTTAGCCCACATTACAGGCTAGAGAGATTTATAACATATTAAAACTGGAGCTCTTTTTCAGGCAATCAGCTTGGGAGACAGAAACCACAGACTGATTTTACTGTGTCCTGTAACATAGAACAGTCATATTAGTTTTATATTTATTTAGTAAACAAAAAATCTTCCCAGCTCAAAAAGCTTCTCTACCAGATGTTACAGCATTCCAAAAAACATTTCAAAGTAAGGATTTAGAATGGAAAGACTGATACACTAACACTAAAATTTCCAGGGGCTCTGCTCTTCTACTACTTCTCTTTCCAAATAAAATGGACTCATCAAGATTATTGAAGTTGAACTTTGACTATATATTTAATTTCCAAAGTTCTGGAGTAAAATATCTGGTTTACCAGACCAGCTGAAATCTCACTCCCCTGAAATCCATGAAGGGTTGGAGTTTTGCAGCTGTGCTTGTGACGTAGAAATTTTAATAGCTTTGGAGAAACAAGAACTGAAGTTGACACATTCAAGTTGTAAATACAATTTGATAATTATAGCGTCTGTGATCTCATGTAATAGTTTCTCCTCCGTATTGCAACATTTCTGTATCAATATTTTTATGTTGTCTCACAGCTTTTATTTGCATATTCTGATGTAACCAGAAAACACCACGAAGTCTCTAAAAATATTTTCCTTTAGTAATTATGGGATGCTTTATTTTAACCTAATCAGATTGCAAACCCAATTGGTTTAGTTTTAGAAATAGAAAGCTCTTTTTGTAAGATTTTTATTGTACATAGTAGATGCTGCTAATAACTTTTTAGGAAATAAATAGCATTTTAGCAACTACAATTTTATTTTGGAGAAAGCTGCAGCCCTTAGAATTCCAGCATTCTGGCGTGCTGAGCTCTAGGTTAAATTACATAGGTTTTTGAATTTCCAAATATGATAATCACTTTCCTTATACTTCACTTATCCTTCACCAATGTGATCATAATAATCTGTGAAACACTTTTTCTCCTTCTGTGTTCTTGGGAACCTTTGCAGAGATCAAGAAAGAAGGCTGTGCATGTAATATTTCTAAAAGGAATTATAAAATCTGCTTATTTTACCAAAATGTCAATTACAGAAAATGATGAATATCATCTCTAAATTAGAGAAAGCAAAGACATAATTTAAGCTCTGTAAAATAACCCCCTGTTCTGAACCACCTCCATCCTTAGAAGCCCCTTCTGCAGTTGGAACTGCTGGTGGCTCTCAGAAGGGAAACTACCACAAATCTTCTATGATGTGTTTCTTCTGCTATTTTCATTAATGTTGAATTATGTCAAGGTGCATTTAGATAGGAATTGAAATACAATTAACATGCCTAAAATGAATTTCAAATATTATGATCATTGAGTGACTTTTTTAAAATAGTGAACCAAATTAAAAGTAAGATTGCAAAAATATTATTTGAATTTTAAGATGATTGGTTTCTTAAACAATGTGTATCTGTAGTTAGGTAACTGAAACACTTATTTCAGAGCACCACATCTTACAGAAACCTTAGGTCCAATCTTAACATCCTTTTTTATTGATTAAAGAGGAAAAAAAAGTTCCTTCTTTTTTTCCTAAAGCTTTTTTTACAATGCCTGCATTAAATAGAGGCCTTTAAAAATATCTAATGATTTCACCATTATTTATTGTTAGCTTTAAATAACATCCAGCTAGCTCACATGATTTGTTATCTCCCTTTTACATGTACCTGATGAGCTGATGGAACTGAAGTGTCTTTCTATTGGCTGGATAGTTTAAATCCTCTCAGTCCTAAAATCCTGAAAATCCTAAAATTAAAAAAAAAAAATTTACAGAATTTTCAAGTCATATTCCTATAACAGAATAGACTTAAGCATTCACATCTGGATTTAGATGTCGAAGTCAAATAACCTCTTTTTTTTTTTTGCACAGGAGAAGGGCAATGGCAAGAGTGAGCATTTGCCATTTTGAAGATCCACCTTTGTTTAGATGCCTGATATCAGACGCACATTGCTGAAAAGCCAGATCAGTGTTCAGCAGAGCATATTATCTGACCCTGCAAAAGTTGCCATGGTGCTTACCTTGCACATTTTATTTTAGAAGATAGAGTGTCTGGTCCGCCAGGTGAAAATGCCAAAAGAACTTGACTCTAATATTCTTGCAGCTTTTACACTGAAAACCAGTTCTGCTTCATCTTTGGATCAGGTTGATGGTGCTTTTCCTTGACTAATATGCATGAGTGATCATAGAAATACCCGGGGACCTATTGTTGTTGGAGAAATGAGTTCTGCTAAGGGAGGAAGTGGAACTTATCCTTTTTGTAACACAAATTCCCCAGTCTACTAAAACCTCCATAACTAATTCAAGATGGTGGGTTTTACTTAGGTTTTGAACACAAACTCTAAGCAGGCAACATACATTTCATCTACAGTTAGGTCATCATTCTGTCACTTGAAAACTCTTGGGCCATTGTCCAAGAAAAATCAGATGACTTTAGATACTACCGTGAAATCATCCAATTATTCAAAAAATGTTAGCAGTTACCTTGGCACCATTAGATATCACTAAGCCAAGAAGATGTCATTATTGGAATACAGTGGAAATAAACTGACTTGTATTTTGTGCAGATCCCAGGTTAGTTTCACAACACCTCTTGGAATAGTCATCAGTTAGTGAGAAAAAAGCTTGTAAATTTCACTTCTTAAAAAACGCTAATTTAGAGGGTGAGGAAGTCATTAAAACATATAGATCACAGTCCAGTTTATACTCACTTTAGATCTTCTGTGCAGGAATTCTAGGTATTTACACAGCCTTATGCTGAAGTTTGATAGGAGTTTTGTGAAATTTTGGCAACTGTTCCAGTCCCACAGTAAAGCTTCCCTGACTGGGTACTCGTTGGACTACTGTGTTCAGGCCTGACACCCTAGACTATGGTCTTAAAGCTCTGTGAGCATGAGTAGGATGTTTCTGCTTTTGGAATTTGATATCAATCTGCATGCTGACAAACTCATCTGGGAAGCATACCTCTTCTCAGAGGGGGCTGACTGGCTTCCCAGTGCTGTGTTTCTGCTTAAACAGCCAGCTAATGACTGTGGAAAAAACAGTAGGTTGCAGTAGCTTCTCTCCACTCACAACATTCAGTACTTTGTGGATTACAAACATGGTAATCCACATGGTTTCTTCCAGAAACACCTTATCTCAGGTAGCCTCCTTGCCTCTGATTTTACCTAACCTGTTTTTCTTATCCCAGTGACTCCTTGTCTTTAATCCTTTCTGCTTTTGATTTCTTGTGTACATACTGCATGGGCAGGGCTCTGCGTGAGAAAATACATTACTAACATTGCTCTTTACCTTCCCAGGAACATGTGATGATTCAGATATATAAAAATAGGCTTCACGGAAGTTTCCCAACGAATCACATCTCACTTTAGCAAGAACCAGATCCACACAGAATTACAATCTACCCAAATACAGTGGCGTAGAGTTCTGTGGGTATGGATCAGAATTACCAGGGTTTAGGTCATCGTCACACACCATGAGTTCCTGGAAACAGTCTCTACCTGGTAAAGTATGAGAAATGAGTAATGATGCTTAAAGAAGTGAGAAGCCTCGGACCTGTATAGTCTATATACAGTGAAGTGATCTTACTGTGAATTAATTAAAATATTTTCATTAGCTCCCTAAGCAACTATTGTCTCCCATGAGCATCTTTCTTATGTCTGTGTCCACAAACTGAAAGACAGGCTCAGATTATCGTTAATCTCCTCATGCTTTTATCACAAATGTTTTAATTTAAAAATCTATCTATTCTACCTATTAACCTAGCAATACATGTTTTCCAGCCTCTTATTATGGCATGGTAATTCTTCACTGACTTTTAACCTCATTCCGGGAACCACTAACTTAAGCAATCAAATAAAGACCCAGATGTCTTCAGACAGGAAGCCTGAATAAATGCATTTTTCTACTTCCACTTTTGTTTTACTGAAGTCAAATGAATGAAAACCCTCTCAAATGCCACCCTTTCACAGAAAAAAAATATGTTAATCAGAAAAAGGTGTGGTAAAAACTCTGATATTGTAAGCACTTTTTTTTTTTACTACCACCTGTGACCTAGACCACAGTGTCTTACAGAAAAAAAATACACTTTTGTTCTGTTTTTTTGGATGTCCAGATATTAGTAAACTTGTTCTTCTCAGGCAGCAGGTCCTGCCCAACTTCTCCTCCAAAGTTTCTCAGCACCCAGTAGAGTTGTACAGGGTTTGCAACTGAGGCACTGTTTCTTTGGGATATATATATGTGCCATACAAATGAGATTGGGAATTCTGTCACCTTTCAATCACTCATTTACACAATGACTGAATTTTATTTTTGTATTTATACATCTTTTGCATGGGATATCTTATGCCTTCTAAACTGAATCTGTATACAAAAAGTCCGTATTCTAAATATTTGGACATAAGCAGTAGGTCTCCTGAGAAAATCATAACACAGTTTCATCCCCGAAAGTGAAATGAAAATAAATACCATTGGCTTGTTAAGAACATGTCTGCTTCTATGACTGAGCCCTCAACAAAATTTGAATATATTAACAACAAATATTTAACTGCACATTTGGTGTGCATTATTTCAAAAGGGAGGAATTTGCTAGCAGTTACCATACAGTGACATCTGGCATCACCGCTTCACTAAATTTAGAACAGGAAATGATTCCATTAACTGACACAGCAGTCCCATGAGCACTTGAGGTCGGGGCTGCCACTGAAAGGAGTGGCCCAGCCTCACCACCATCCCTGCTGCTCCCTGCTCCTGCCCCAGAGCCATCCTCCATTCTCCATGCTGGAGCATCCTGCGTGGTCCCTCATCCTCTGGGCTGAGGCACAAATGCAGGTGAAAGCTGCCCTTGCACCCAACCCCAGTCCACTGGGTGGGCACATGAGTAGCTGTGCTGGTACAAAGCAGGACATGATGTGAAAAGGGAAGAAGGAACCACAGAAATGGGCAACTGGAGAAAAGTGGAGGATGTGGTACACTGGCTTCAGCCTGTCTAAGACGTCACATCAAGCTGCAGCAGCAAACATTGACTTCTGCTTCACACATGCACAGGGACTGAATTGCTTTATAATTGCCCTCTTTATAATCAGATATTTCTATTTCTTGCTAAGGAAGCTCAGGTATATTTGGCAATTTCACAGTTATTTATTATGGAGCAATAACATTAGTACAAATCAAAATACACCTTCTTACATGAAAATACTGTAGTTTTTGGTTGGCATCCTTTCACAAAGGACTCTGCAGCAAGTATGATCAGCCTGAAAATCCATTAATACTGAGTGGCTATGTCTGGGGAATTTACACTTGCCCTTCCTAATGAATTGACCCCCAGAGACTTTCTATGCAGTCCTTAATGGTAAAGGTTTCTCATTGCTTATTTTTCCCCTGTAGAAAACTTTTTGAGGACTTCCTCACCCTTTAGGCTTACCAACTATTCCTGTGGGAGACTGCAGTATCTAAGTTGGATATATGGAATAACTCATAATTATTTAATATTTCTGAAGCTAAATATCAAATATATTACTAAGGTAAACCTCGATGAATTTTCAGGTTTTGTAGTTAAAAACATTCTTATCTTTGATAATCATTATTCAGAACGCTTATTACATTTTACTAGCACATTTTATGAGAGTTTTATACATCCAGTTGAGATTCTAGATTATTTAATCCTCACAGTTATGTCTCTATTAATCCTCATTTATTCATTCATCTGTAAAAATGTCATTATCTCTCATTCTCAATCAAAGCAGTAGTTGAAAACAGCAGTATTAGCTCCCTGCTCTCTATTTCATTACTGTTTAAATGATTTGACAGTGGGGAGAATATTCAGTGACATATCAGAGAGAGCTGCCAAGCTTCTGACTCAATATCTGACAAATTTTGGCATAGGATAGCAGCAGATTTTTAATCAAAAAAGCAAATAAGTACTTTTTTTTTGGTTAAGAAAACAGTTTGTTCACTCAAAAACACATATTATAAATGGATAAGAATTCTCTTGCATCCAAACATAGGGCTGGGAGATAGGAGGGACAAATGATCCCTTTGTTTGCCTCACACGTTTTCTATAAATCATTGTCTGCAGAGTGAGAATCAACTTTTCCTTGTTTGATCTGATGATTTGACATGGGAATGTATTTTACTTCCTTTTCTCCTCCCAGCTGAAATAAGCTCACAGCAACCAGACCTGTAGATACTGCATTGCCCACATCTCTTCAGTACATGTTCAGAGAGTAGCTTGGGTAGATTCTCATTCAGTTTTTTGCTCTCGTGCTCTCTGTTATAAGATCTTGTCTGAACCTGCCAGAACCATAAAGAAATTTCCTCTCCTGCTCTTTGAATGATGCCAAGACACATTCATCTACCATTAGCAAGTCACTAGAAAGAAACCAGGTCATCTTTATTCCTATCCCAGCTCCACCCATTTGCTTGCAATTACGCTGTTGTAATTCAATCTCCAACAAAATTTCTGACAACCATGTGCGTCAGAGATATTCATGCACCTCAGGAAATGCTCCCTCCTCTTCTCCAAACGGCAGTCAGTCAAAAAATGTGGGCCCTGACTAAAGTCCAGAGCAGATGAAACTCAAATAGCAGTTGGTTATTCATGTGTGTGCCAGCAGCAAAAGAAAATTTTCATGTTCCAAGCAATAGAGTAAAATACCCTGGGGTTGTAAGTTTTAAGGAAACGTGAGCATCTTTCACATTAAAATTGTTTGAGCAGGATAGTTCCTGATAATGAGGTAAAATCACTTACTGTACCTGTGCTGTAATCTGTGTTATGGACAACCTAGAGTAGCCTCTAGGTTGCCTCTTCCTGCAGGAAAACACTATTGGAAAATATATAGACCCTGCAAGAAACAAGCTGTGAAAAAGTTTTCACTCAGTCAAGTCTGATAGCAAATTCCAAACCTTTAGCTGGTTTTTCAGCTGAAGAGGATGAAGAGGGGTGAGCATGACATCTAGCCAAGTGTCATGCCAGATTTGCCTCAATATTTGAAAAGAACCAGGCCCTGATTTGCTCAGCAAAGGGCTGAGCATCATATACCTGTTTTACCTGCAAACAAAATGAACCATGCACAGTTAAATGTTTTTCTGAGATCCCTGAGACAAGCTTTAATTTTCATTTCCCTGCTCTGGCCCTTAATCCCTCTGCAAATATTCTACCTGATACTATCAATACATATAAGTATTTGGAAAGATAATCCAGTTTACACTGACAATGGAGTCAGTGGAGATATGTGAGTTTAGTGGATCTAAGACAGCAAAGACTTGGGTGTTTAGCCCATGCAGTGGTAACACACAGATGAACTTGCTCCCTCCTTTCACCAGCAATACTTAAGACTGCTGCAAGGGCAGTGGATTTGTCCAAACAAGCTGAATACCATTACTCAGCAATCAGACACTCTCTTTTACTTCTTGTGAATCATAGTGACTTAATAATTGAAAATAATTCAAATGCAAATTAAAAAGTACTTTTCAGTCAAAAGTAAATATTTTCAGATAAACTACTTGCTGAAAACAGTCACTCAAGGGTACTTCTCAATTCAAGTTTGGTGAATACACATGGTTGCTACATATGCAATCAAACTCACTTTGTTTTTACATTTCAGAAAAAGTTGATGAATTTCTGGGTTTATGCTGCTAAATAATTAAAGCCAAACCAGATTTTTAAAATCACACTGATGATTGTATTTTATTATTCACATATACACATGGCTGAAAGAGAAGCATAAATTCACATAGATAATAAATATTGTACATACCTCACACAAGGAGTGATACAGGTTTCATGGTTGCAACTCAGGATAAATTTATGTTTTTACAAAAGCAAACTGAGAAGAGAATCAGGCATTAAAAGTGCATAGTGCAGGCTGAGACATATTATTATATTATCATATTGTTATATATTAATTATATATTATATCCTATATATTACATAACTTATACATTACATGTGGAGAGATATTTACAAATCAAGAGCTACAATGTCACAAAACAAGTTAGAAGAAGAATCCAGGCAGTAATTTCCGTTATTTCCAGCCAATTACTTTTCTGTTCCTAGGTTTGTTGTATCTTAAGATAAGCAGTTTTGAGATTTTTGGTTTCCAGCTATTAACAGTGAAAATAAATTCCAATCATACAGGACTGCTTGAAATCTCCTTTTGTTCCCCAAGTCTCATCGCAATAACTCGAAGACGGTGCTGAAACATCTGCTACCGGGATTAGATAAGTTACCAGGGCCTAAAGGATCTACATTTTCTGTATTCTTACACCTTTATATTTCAATAGCTGCATATTTTAAACCATAATTATATTTTTAATGGAATGTTGGAGAATCAGTACATGTAAAAGAAATCTGAAGGGTCAGCAAATTTAAAGTAAATGGAATTAGAGATAGTCAACTAAATTGAGAGAAATACATTTTTATCAGCTTTGCAGCAAAATGGCCATTTTTTTCTGACTTCATGTAAAGCAAAGAGCCATTTTCTTTCATGCAAAAAGTAATGACTGGACTTTAACATGTTTTCTTGGCAAAACAATCAAGTTAGGATGTGCAAATCATGCTTTTTAACTTAAGTAATTTGTGAAAATACTTCATGAGTCTATGGTAGAACTTTATTGCCATTGTGGTGTGCAACTGCCACATGAAACATAATAAATCTGTTGTCTCAGCAACATCTCGTGGCATTAGGGCAACAGTCTGTACTCCTAAGTGTCAGTCTCTCACTAGAGGACTTCTGAGGGTCCATGCTCATCTCAGAGCTGTTCTCAAACCGATGCAATTTAACTCCACTGAGCTCTGAAAACTGACTCAGATTTACCGCTGTCTGAAAAGCAATACTGAGCTTTAGTGCAATATGTTGGTGTTGGTGGTGAGGTTTTAGTGGCAAAGGGGCTGTGGTTGTCCCGCACCAGACACAGACAGTTCCAGATGGCTCCAACTGACCCAGGGTATGGCTGAGCCCCACAGCCAACGAGGTGGCACCACTGGGAGAAAGTGTTTAATAAAGGGCAAAATGCCACACAGCAGTGTGAGGAAAGAGGAAAACAGTCAGACAAACAGCAGACAGGAAGGCCAATGAAAAAGGAGGAGAGGAGGTGCTCCAGGGGCTGAAGCTGAGATTCCCCTGCAACCTGTGGTGAAGATCATGGTGAGGCAGGTCGTCACCCTGCAATCCAGGGAGAGGGTCATGGTAGAGCAGATATCCACACTGCTGCCTTTAGAGACAAGTATATCCTGAAGGCATGGCAGTCTATGGAAAGCCCACGATGGAGCGGGTCCTGTGGTATACCCATGTTTGGAGTGTGTTTACCCTGAGAGACTGTAGCCCACGGAGAGGACCCACGCTGAAGCAAGGAAAAGTGTGAGGAGAATGCAGCAGCAAAGAAGAACTGTCCTGATTTGACCATGAGCCTCATGCCCCATCCTCCAGCACCACTTCGGGAGAGAATGGAGAGGAGTTGGGAATGAAGAAGAAAATTTGAGCCTGGGAAAAACAAGGGGCGGAAGGAAGGTGTTTCAGTTTTTTCCTTGGTTTCTCACCATCCAACTCTATGTTACTTGGCAATAAACTGAATTTTCCCAACTCGAGTTTTGTCTGTTTTGCCTGTGACAGTAATTGGTAACTGATGTCTTTGCCTTTATCTTGGCCACGAGTTTTTTCATGGTATTTTCTCCTCCTGTTCTGTTAAGGAGGGGGAATAAGAGAGCAGCTGGATGGATGCTTGGCAATTGGAGAAGGTCAACCCACCACATGCTCTATGATAGTTTATCAGCAAACAAAGAAGCCACAGCTAGCGGGTGGCTAAATAAAAACTTAGTAGATAAAAAAGATGCGAGGTACCCAAGACTGTATTGCAAGAAGACTTTGCAAATACATTTTTCCTGAAGTTTCCAGAAGGTATCAGGTTAGCCCTTATATAGCTGGTGGAAAACTTCTGCCAAAAACAGACCTCATGAAATGTCCTACGTGGTCCCCAAAGTTCATATATGAATCCCAGTATGCAATGAATTTAAGAATAATTGGGAATGTAAGGCCAAAAACAACTACTGAGAAAAAAAATTAGATCCAACTGTGTCAGAACAGACATCCATATTCTTGCTTATTTTTTCATTATACTATCCTTTTATTCCACAGTATCTTTGGAGAACTGAAGACTGTTGTTACAGCCATTCTGCTCTCCTTCAAGCAACTGTCCTTATGCAAAGCTCAGCAAAATGTATCTTACTGGAGCAAGTTCCACATTTCCACGTCCATTTCCATTTGAATGGACCTTTCTGAATAAAGAGGACTGAATAAAATTCTTCTTAAGGCCTCGGTGATGCTTTGGCAAACCAAAGAGAGTAATACACAGTGGCATAAAGAAGTTTCTGCTCAATATTTGCTGGAGGTACAAGGGACCACCATTGGGCCTTTACTGAAATGCAGAACAAAGTTCTGTCAACGTTAGTGCTGGGTATTTTGTATCTTTGCAAAAATTAACCTATAATCAGTACAGTAATCAAAGAATGAGATAATTTAGAGAAAATAATCTATCACACAGAAAAGATCCTAAAAATAAAGTCATGTTCTTTCCAAAACACAGGAGTAGATCCAATTCTATTTCCAAAAGACAAATACAAAGAATTAATTTCATCTATGTTCAGGAGATTTGTACAAGACCTATTAATCACTTAAATAAGCCCTCAAAACAAACATTTAACTCCACAAACTATGTGTTGACTTTCTCCTGAGCTTTTGCACAAGAATGAAATGTACTTGAAATACAGATGTTATTATTTGGGAAATTTTTACCCTGAATAATATAAGCATTCAGGACCTTAATCAATTTTAATTTAATCTTGGAGGTAATATATTTCAGAAAATTATGTAACATCCAAACTTGTGGCAGAGCCAGCCTAAGTTTGAAGCTGATAAAAGATAATTCACAAGAAAAAAAATCACCACAGAAACATCCCTCCCTCTGCCACAAAAAGCCTCCCAGACAAGTTTAGGGACTACAGAAAGGTAACCCTGGCAAAACAACATTATCCAACAACACAAAATGTAATGGCTTCTACGATAAAAACTTGTTTTATTCAGTTGAGTAATTCCAGTTGGAAAATCTATTTAAAAAAAAAATAAAATCAAGTTTTGTGAAAGACCTAAAACTTCTAAAAATACATTCCAAACTATTTGAGGAGACAGGAAGAGAAGGGTAAAAGAAACATAAATTTCCTGGCACTTGAGGCTTTATGCACTTCTTTTTTTATCTCAGCCATCTAGTATTATAGGTTGTTTAATATTTAATATTGCGAACTATTTGACCTAGGTAGAAACAAGAAGTTGATTTTCTGCACAGAGAATTCAGAATGTCAGTCAAATTACAAGTAATGGCAGTTCTGAGGTTTATTAAAACTCCTGTGGTTCACTTAGACAAAGAGGTTTCTGGCTCCACTGAGAATGACATATTAGCAGTAAAGTGGGCAGAGTTCAACACTGCAGAACAGGGGAGTAAGTTATAGAATTAAACTGGGGAAGAAAATCTCCTTTGATACACCAAAAGCAGATTGCTTTACTCAAAACATGATGGTATCTCATATTTTCCTCTGCCTTTACACCATCCATCTCTTATTTTGCAGCTGAGATGCACATACTTTGTTTAAAAGATACAGCAAAGCCAAGAACAGAGTTAAGAAAGGACAACTATGAGCACAAGTTTTCCTCTCAGGAAAAGAAGAAAAAAAGTGTTGTTGGGGGTGAAAGGACTTGGCATAAAAGATAAAATCTTTTTAGCTTTCACAGTACGTACTTTTCCTAGTACATGAAAGATACACATTGCAAACCATACACTGGAAAAGTGTTCCCTGATAAAAAAAGATCCTTCTCTGTTGCCTTACCAGTTACACAGACCTAGGAATCAACAGGGGTATAGTAACCTCCTTGGCTTATTTTAACAGTTCGTGTCATGCTAAAAGTCTTGCCACACATTTAATGGGGAACCACTAGAGTCAGTGTCAACTTTCAGAGGTTAACGCAGCGTTTTTGCAAATTAAGTTTTAAAAAAAGAAAAGCAAAAATGTGAAATGTTCCCAGAATGAGAATTTGCCTTCCAAGATCCGCACAGACTTATTTTTTTATGGACAAGTTACGACTCCTTTAAAATGTTTATTTAATGAAAATACAAATGTCAGTAGAATTTAGAGATTGAGTGCCATAAATAGAGAATTGAAAGGGTTAATTGTCGTTTCCAGGTGTTCTCTTCAGATTGCTTTCCTTGGCAACTCTTCCTTGTAGTTTCCTGTAATGTTGATTAGCACCTTGGTCTGGGCTTTTGGCTTTGTGAGCCTTTCACCACTCTCAAGTTTTTTACAATTTGAGGATCATTGTCCTTTGCTTGGCCAAAAGGGTATTTTATTCTAAGGGAAAGCAGAGTGTTAGCAGCATTTTCTTCTCACAGTGTCATAGTCAGGCTGAGGCTGGAGGTCATCTCTGGAAATAGTCCAGTCCAAACTCCTGCTCAGAGCAGGGGCTGCTGCAGCAGGTTGCCCAGGACTGTATCCTGCCTTCTTCTGAACATCTTCAAGGGTAGAGACTCCACAAGCTCTCTGGGCAACCTGCTCAATGTTTGATGACTCTCACCATAAAAAAATCTTTTTCTTATGTTTCAGTCGAATTTCTTGCATTTCAGTTTGTGCTCCATTCACTTTTTACTCCAACAGGTAATAATGAAGGCTCTTAACTCCACAGAATGGAGTGTTGCATGAAAACATATGCAGAGGGTATTTATGGGCTGGTCATCCAACAGAACAGAATGTTCATCCTGCTGCTACATTTAATCATTCACTCTTCGTGTAAGAAACATGAAATTTTGTTTAAGAAAACTGTGTCAAAGATTTCTCATTTCTTTTGATTTGAGTATCTAACAAATTGCCTTCCACCTTTATCTCATTGTGGAATGTAAATGCAATAGGGACATTGAGCTGGAACACAGTCTGACATGACATGACTGTGTGTTTGCAAGCAGGACCCCGCAACATTCAGTAGGGCCAAATAACGTGGTGAACATAAATATCACTTTTCATCAGTAATGATACAAGAAGTGAAATGCATATTTCACTAATGAGGTGAGGCTTAGAAGTTAACCACAGGAATACAGATTTTTTTGTTATTACTATTTTAATATCCTTCCTGTACCTTCAGTAGGGAAGATTTTTCATATTTCTTTTTTTTTTTTTTTTAAATGAAGAAACTACTACAGTCAAAAGGAAATCTTACCCTGGGTGTTGTACTTAGTATTTGACAACATGTGTAAAAATCACAGCTGGATCGACTAAACCTCCTTATTTAATGATTACATATCTAAGAGATTTCTTTTACATATTAGTTCAGTCAACATTCAGCAAACACTGTGCTCATGGTACCCACACCTATATGCTACTTTCTGACAAGAGAATATTAATAAGTATTTATTCTATTAGAATGTTAGATAGATGTATCTACTCCAAGGACTCTTTGCAAGACACAGGTTTATTGGTCAGGCACAAATTTTTAACAAGGCATCCTCTTTTTCACAAATTAAGCTCTCAACTTTGTGCCTAATATGTGCAGTTTTAAGATCAGACTTTGGATCCTCCTCCCTTGATATGTTCAAATCCTTTCAACATCACAGCTAGTCCATATCATTTCCCTGTCCTAAAACTGCTCACTCGTTGTTTAGGTCTTTGTAATGCTGAAAGCAGAAAATAGGCTGAAGGACTCATAGATGATTTTATTTAATCTTCAGTGTTACCATCAGTTAAAAAACACCTAACCTACTTTTGACCTAGTTATCTGTCATTTACATGACTCATAACTACTACATGATATTATAGAATAGAACACGAGTGATTTTTGGGAAGGACTATATTTATATATGAAGCAGAGAATTGTAACCATTTTAACTGCTTTTTGTACCTCCAATCAGTTTCTGGTGTTCATAGAAACCTGTAGCATGGCAATGAAGAAGACAGAACCCCACAAAATTCAGAGTCATGGAAATTATCATAAAGGTTTTTTTGCTTTGATTTTGGATCAATTAGGTTTGATATAAAAGGTGTTATGTTAATGTGATTCATTGAAACAGCCATTCTCCTAACTTTATGCTCCCTGGGATTGACCATATACACATCACAGGGCAAAGCAACCTCCAATCCTGCCCACTAAAGATAGTGAAGGAATAGGGAGGAGCAAGAACAGGACAAGTCTGTCCTGACAAGCATCTTTGTGAAACAACATCAAACCTTTACAGCATAAATGAAAAGGCAAACAGACCTTACTTCTCCCACTACCTCCCCTCTCCCCTTTCCCTTGCTGGTTACATATGTTTTTTTCCTACTGAGACATGAATTACATTATCAGAACAAATTCCATTTAGATACATAAATTATAAACATGAAATGAATACCGCAATATGACACAGAAATGTCTAATCTCCCTAGGAAACATGTATACACATACACACATAAATAAAGAGAGGAAGAGTTTAAATCAAAAATAATAATAAATCCCAAACCACTTAGAAAGCATAATATGAAATTCTGGTTAAGATGAAGTTAATGTGAATTTAGGCCCTGACTTTGTTGGAGTCGTTGGGGTTTCTATATTTAATCTGGTTGAACACAGGTGAAAATAAAATGCTCTAATTGTTTAAACCTTGAAATACAGTATTTCTCCACTAGGAGGATGCATGGCCAAACTTTATATCAACACCAGTTTATGGTATCCATGCTCCCATTTTCTGGAGAATTCCAGATACAGAAACTATTAAACTATTAATTTTACTTAAGGTGTTTTAATATGATCATTTTGTCTGGGGACAGAAGATTTGACTCCTTCTCTTCAAGAGAGGATCAGTCTCTTAAACCTGCTATTCCTACTAAACCAGTGTTCAGTATTGCACAAGCACACAATAAAGGAGGCATTGAGCAACCTGAATTAGCACAACCTTTTTTTTTTTTTTTTTGGCATTTTCTCAAAGACATAACAAACTAGTGGGATTGAAAAGTTCTCTATTATTCAGTTATTCATGCTTGTTCTTCAGACCTGCTCAATTCTGTGTTTTCTTGGTAAGTGCATACGAGTTTGCCTTTGGCTTCCGTGGAACACTGCCCAGATCTTGCGTAGTCCTAGAACTGTATAGATGGCATACTGGTATCTGAGTGATTATACATAGATTTTAGGGACTCTTCCAGCCAAGCACAGCTATACAAGTACACTGGGAATGAAGTTTTTAACTTAGTCTGGGTTTTTAGGTCATTACAAATCAATTCTGTTTAGTTTCTATGTACGTTACTGGACACTACCCAGTTGTATGTAATACACAGTTTAAATAAACAATTAGAGATGTAAATTAGGTAGAGTGTTTTCCTTTCATAAATTACACAGTATTTTCTCGTAGTAAATGAACTTGGTCTAAGGGGAAAGAGAATAGGTATTTTGAGGTAACTCCTCTGCCCACAATTACATTTCAGTGCTTGAAAATTCAGCAACCAGCTGGTTTTTATCCCAAAGAATACATCATTTGTCAGAGGTGTTGGGTAGACAAACTTCTGTACACTGCTAACTATTCACACAAACAACACAGAAAGCTTCCTAACCCTGCACTACCGTCAGGTAAGGTGTCCATGGGTAAGCTAGACTTCAGTTTCCAACATCACTCAACTTTTTAGCCTTTTTGAGGAGACACCACTAAACCACGTTATTGACCTCCAGACATCCAGATCAGAAGTGAAGAAGGAGAAGGAGATATAAATCTCACAGGTGGTATAAGCTAGGAAGAGAACACCATTTATGGTCCTTAAACCTTTGGGGAAGTGAAATATATTCCACTAAGCAAGGCAGAGAAAGAAAAATGCCTCCTGTTTTTTCCTATGTGAGAAATTAGAAAAGCACTGGCCTTGTGTTCCACTAGATGCCAGCTCCAAAGCATCCCAAGACATCACTGATCTAAGCAAAATGAAACAAGTCTCTTCATCTAACTCCAGCTCTTCTTTACAAGTACTTCTCTATAAAATTATGCTGATCATGAGGACTCATCACACTCTGTATCCTCAGGAAGGCCTACTGACTGTGGAGTTTGTAGAATTTGCCCTTGTCTTATCTTTTCAGTAACACTGAGAAGAGTTGTTGCCTAAAGCTCCTAAAGCACATCCCTCCGGATGTGCTTTCCCCAGCTATGCCCTGGACCCAAGCTCTTCTCAGCAGTGTTTAATGACGAAAGCTCCTCCTCACATGCAGGGAGTAGTTCCTAAACATTTTGGTATTAAATAAGTCACTGAAAATGCTGCATTTTCAGAATATGTTTAATTCCAAGCAATTAAAAAGGGGAAGAGGAGGGCCACAGCTTCAGCTTACTGCTGACCTGCTAAGTCAATTTACAATTTACAAAGTTCATTTACACTACCAACTGAAGGTATCAATCTTACTGAAATTAAATGAATTCTGAAAAATTACGTTTACGTTAGGGCTTAAGGTAGTTAAATCTGTTTTAAGGGTGAACCATACAAGAAAAAAGGCTGTTTTAATACCGAACACGTTGCCCACCAAAGAATTTGAAACAGTTTATTCGGAGCGGTAGTTCCCTCTGCCCGAGTTTGCTGTGTCCGGGCTCAGTGTCCCCACGCTTACTGCTTACTGCTTACTGCTCGCTGCCTCCAGCCTGCGGCGGGCCAGCCGCTCTCCTCCTGCGCTGCCCACAGCTCCCGGGACACCGCCCGCACCCGCGGGGCCGCCGGGCGGGGCCGAGCCCGCCTGGCCGAGGGGCGCGGGGGCCACTCCCGGGCAACTCCGCCGCCGCGCCGGGTTCCCTCGGCTTTTCGCAGCACCTCCCTCTCCTGCCTCCGCCCCCCGTCCAGCGGCTGCCGCGGCTGCCACAGCTGCCGGGGCCGCCGCCGCCTCCGCTGTGCCCAGTGCTGAGCGAGCGGGGCCGGACGGGACGGGACACAGGGACAGCACAGACGGGACGGGACGGGACGGGAGCGGTCAGGACGGGCGGCACGGACGGGACAGGACGGGCGGTCGCCCGGCGCCAGGTGAGCGGCTGCTCGGCTCGCGGGGCTCCCGAGGGCGAGGAGGGACCGGCAGCCCGGCGGGCTGCGGGGATGGGAGTCGCCCCGAGCCGGGCGGAGGTGAGCGGCTCTCCGGAGCCGGGCGCCAGAGGTTCCCCGGGGCTGAGCTTTCCCGCTGACCGTGCCCGGAGGGACGAGCGGGGTGATGGCGGAGGGGTCCCGCGGGGGCGGCGGTGGCGGGCGGAGGGAGGGAGGGAGAGCGAGCAGGTCGAGGAGCTCCGACCTCCGCAGCGCGGTCCCGCGGCTCCCGCTTAGTCACGGATCCGTCTCCCGGAGTGGCACTTGCGGGTGTCGCCGGGCCGAGGGAAGCGCGGCCCGAGGGGAGTCAGTGGAGGGAGGGAGAGCGGGGGCCGAGCGCTGCGGGGCCGTTGTGACTCGCGCGGGGCCGGTGCGGGGCCGAGGCCGCGCTGAGGGGCTGCGAGAGCCCGTCCGGAGTCCGTGCTGAGGGCACCGCGCTGGTTGCCAGGTACATTTCTCCGTGTTGCCGGTGGGGAGGTTTCCATCATCTTTCCAGTCGTCTTTTGAGCGCTTAATCAGCGGCGAGAAATTTTCAGTAGCCTGTTTAAATCGGCCTAAAAAGTAAATGATTTTGGTGGACGCGTCAGTAGGGTTTGAATGTGGTTTACGAAAGAACCGAGGCAGCGTCCCGTTGGGGACTGTTTTGCTCGGCTGGCTCGGGGTTTGTTCTCACACGCGTTGTCTGTGGGAACGAGTGCAGAGAATATACTCAGCTTAAAAGTTTTTTCTGCTTCTTTCACATGCTTTCTGCAAGGAAACCTACATCATTGAAAGTAAGATGTCTTCAGAGTCACCTTTTGTGCACAATAATTATTCTGAGGGGTTTATTTGTCTGGGGTTTTGTCACTTCCACTGGCTAAGTGTATCAGAAGCATCCTTTCTCGACTGAGTTTATTTTTGCTTTGCAAGTGTATACATTTTGTCATTCAAGGGTAGTACTTATAACAGCACTGAACTCTTGCTTTTACTGTGTTATTGTCTTGCATTGATTTATGTGGAAATGTGGAAAAAATGCTTGTAAACTAGTTCAAGGTATGCTTATCCAGCAAATTAAACGTGTGATTGTACAAGCCTGGGCTGAGTTTGACTTATATGAAATCCCAGAATCAGTAAGGTTGGAAGGAACCATTATGGGTCATCTGGTCCAGCCTCCCTGCTTAAGTCAGTTATAGTAATGCTGAAGGTGTGATAGAATGAGCTTCAACATGGGCCAAAATAGACTTTATAACCTCCAACATGCAGATCTAAATGTTATTCAATCTCAAAGCAAATTAGTTGGGTCTTCAGCTCTGTCACCTGTGCTGAAAAATAAAGCTGGTGTTACGTGTCTCTACTCAGGACATGTTTCTCCCTTTTGCTTGCATGGGCTAACAGTGAATACCATCACTAGATGAGAGCTGTGCAAGTTGATATTCCTGCTCTTAAGCTGTAAAGTTTAAGGTTATGCCTGAGCTGGAAAGCATACTCCTGTAACTGTTTCCATGGGGGAAACAAGTGGGATTTGTTCCTCTGCTGGGTGACCAGTGATGTGTTTGTGGAATTAAACTAAAGAACAGAAAACATGTCTTTGCTTAGGAGGATCTGCAAGTACTTGTCTTCACTGTGGAACCACACTTACAACTTAATGATGAAAGCAACCTCCAAAGCTAAATGCTTTGAAAGAGGGTACAGGAAGGAAAGTGCATGTAAACAAACTTGCTTAGATACAAATTGGATCCACAAAATTTTCTACTTTACTCTGTAAGATAGTATTATGTTATGTCCGCTGTGGCAGTCAGACACCAAGTGAACTAATGTTATTGGTATCTTTATTAATATTACTTTAGCAGCTTAAGGTAATTCTATAGATCAAGTGGAGGTTGTGAGCATGCTTTTTTTCTTCAGGGCCTTCCAAATTTAATGTTAAACTCTCTTTCTAATACATCAACAAAAATTGGCTCAAATTAAGGCCAACTGGAGAGAGAGAAAGGACTAAATTCCCATTCTCAAGTTAATTACTCAATTTATATGGTTTTTGTGCTGTGAATGCTTTTAGTCAGGTGTTCCACTGCTAACTGCAGAGAAGATTGTGAAAGTTTTGGACTTCGTGAGAGAATAACTCTTCTTACATTTGGACAATTTTTAGTTCTTATTATGTAATATGATCAGTGGCCTTGGCAAACAGAGTATAGGTTTAAAACTGATCACTACACTTGAGTTTGGAATTTTATGTTTTCAGTGGAACACTAGATTAGATTATTTGAAGGCCAAAATAAGGGTAGCTCATACAATTTATCTTGTAGACTTCAGCATGAATAAGGTATTTGGCCTGAACTGTTAGCTTTCTGATAAATGGCAAGTTTAGTAGTGCTTTTGTATCTAGGTTCAGTTAAAAGCTTTGCTCTTTTCCAGATGCATGGATTTAGAGAATATTCATTTGTTGGTGGGTGCTACTCATCTTATGAACATGAAAGGAGTGAACCATTTCATTAGATAGGTTCTCAGGATTATGAGGATCTTATTCTTTCCAGTCATGAATTGCTGGAGTTACAATTTGGAAAGGATCTATAATTGTTCTATGAAAAAGATAGGCCTGTGTAACTGTATGTTAATTAATAGGACTCAATTATTTGGGAGTCTTGCATTTCTTTTGTGTTCAAATTTCAAATATCTTTGAAATTTATTGTTGTTCAGGATGGATAAACGATCCTTTGTAGCTGACATTAAATCAAAGACAAAAAAATGGGTCTCAAGCTCCTCCCTGCATGATTTATCTTCAGCTATGAGCTGAACATTTTGTATACCACAGGTGAGTGCTACTTACATCAGCTTCAGGACAGTTTTATTGCAGGTATTATGTAGTGGAACATACAAGATTTTAGAAGTGTATCTGGCAGTTCAAGTCCCAGACTCAGCATTTTCTGGTTTTATCTATTTTTATTCTCTGTGCTTTTGTCAATGAGCACCGTAGCCCAGAAATACAATTATTGTTTGACACAACAGCTGCTTTTCAGCTAGTGCCTTATAAAAACAGTGAATTTTTTCTTCCCTTCTAGGTCTTCTTCTGCTGGCTTATCATCTCATAAATGTTCTTATCATCTCATAGAAAAAACATAGTTTGTAACATGATTAACTTATTTTTGTTTAAAAGAAAACCGTACAATGTCAGTTATACTAGGTGGAACAGTATATGGAAAAGAAATAGTTTATAAAGTTCCCCAGTCTACTTAAAATACTTTTTCACTCTGTGGAATTTAGAGAAAATTACTAGAATTTATCACATTTTTGTTTTCTGAAATTTGCATGAGTACCTCAAGTGATGCCTTAGTTACCAAAAAAGAACAACCACTCACAAATTAAGCACTGAGTATGTTCTCATTTAAAGTGTTCCTTAAAGGAATCATTGAGGAGTTAAGGTCTCAGAGATCCATCAGTAGGTTTGCCAGAAGTTGTCATGTTTGACAAGATGTGACACATTTAGAAATGGTAGAAATAGCAAGACAATGAGTAATGTGAATATGCTCATTATGGAGATGTTATTGTGCACACACAGCAAAACTCAACATCTTTTTACTGATGCTTTTAGTGTTTTAAATCTTCTCATAGTATGTCCCTTTCTTTAGAGAAAAAATTACTCTGTGCCTCTGCCTGGATTTATTAGATATCTGGGCATGCTTGACTGTGAATGTTGCCAAATTCCACGTTTAATTTCCAAGTTCCCAACCAGACTTTGAGTATCTTTGTTTCTTTTGCACCAAATTAATTATGGACATAAGCTGATTGAATGGGTTTCTGATGGGCTTCATGTTTTGAAGTGACTTTGTTCCATCATTACTTATTCATAGCATAGGCCAAGTATTCATATAACTTGAATTAAAAATGCTTTCCTTTTTTCATCCTTATCTGTGTTTCAGCAAGTCAGCATTGAGGTTAGTGTGGTTTATTTCTAAGAAGGCTAATCACTTTTTTTTGTGGAGGTCGTGATGATGAAAAAAGGCATGTGGAGTGTAGTTGTACAAAGTAAGTTTTTTGAGCTGATATGATTGTGGGGGCTACACACAGAAATGGTTCTGGTTTAAATAAATTTTTCTGAAGTTGGTTTGAAGTCATCTACTCACTTGTGTGATGACTTTCAAGTGTTTGAGAATGTTTATTGACTAACTTGTTTCATTTGTAGTAGTCTAATGTGGGCTCCAGTCAGAACTCCTTTCTTTCCCTAACAACTGATTATGGGGTTTGTCCTGGCAATGGTACAATCTCCTGTCCCCCTACATAGACTTATATTGACCCCAAGGAATGATAAAAGAGGATCAGAATGCTGTTCTGGCATAACCCTGTTTACTAGAATGTCTTAATAGAGGTCCCCTAGATATTTACCCCATGTGAAGACTTAAGTGCCGAAATGACTATATTTCCATAGGCTGTGTAGGGTAGCAATGCCATATTCCAAAACAGAGTTGTAGCAGGACTTTGGAAGGTGCTTGCTTCAGTGCATCCATCTTTCCAAACTGATGAGTTTTATTTCTTTGATACAAACTATTAGTTTTGATCACTGGGCTGTTGACTGAAACATCTGAGAGGTTGTTTAAAAGAAAAAAAAAACTAACCAGAATCCTCCACTAAATATTGTGCTTCTTAGCTTCCAGAGAAATTTTAACAGCTCCAAGTGCAAGATCCAAGAGATCTGTTAAGTCCATAAAGTGAGGCCTATGATGAAATCACAATATAATTTCTCTTTTAGGGTGTTGCTGTTCAAGCCAAGGGAGCATGGAAAGGAGAGTGGGGATGAGTGAGCAGAAACCACTATTTACTTTCTTTTTTCCCCCACTTACAGTAAGATGAAACTTTCAGAACTCATTTTTGAAAAGTAGGAAAATTGAAAGCATGAGCTGGACAGTCTTCTTTCTGGCATGCCTGGCCCTCGCTTGATTGCTCACAGCCTGCTTACATTATTCACTGATTTGAATATTTGAGCTTTAGGAAAGTCTTTGTCCTTCCCTCTTTATCTCTGCAGCAAATTTAAGTCTTGTAACTGAATATAAAGGCTTTCCAAAACTTTTTGTCTGCTTTTTTTTTATGCTTATACCTTTGTACACCCTTTCTCATGGCTTTACATGGCTCAAGGTGCATGTCTAGTGTTCCTTTAATCTTATTTGATGCACCTGTAATGTGGTCTTTGTTGTACTTGCAGTCTTCTACACTGCAGAACACGTTTTGTGGTTTCCTCCTCCTTTAAACCAATATACCTTTAAACCCTAAGTATTATTAATGAAAATGTAAACAACCTGAAGTTGAAATAACCAGACTTGTGACAAACATAACTACTTTTATTACATCTCTGCTTCTCACACATCATCAGTACCTTGTAAACTCTTTGAAGTGGAAACCTGCTGAGGTGTTGTCACTGAAGGGCTTTTTAGTTTGCTCTGGAAGATTTAATGGAGTGTGGGCTCTCGAGGGAATATACAGCGCAGACAAGGATTTCCTGGATAGTGTAAAACTTTTATAAGAGCTAGAGAGAGGCCTCTTGTTCATCTCCCAGGTGGCAATTGCACATAAAGAGGTGAAGCGTTTCCATTGTGGAGGAGAGGGAACAAAAACTTGCTTGTTATTGTCCCTTGTTCCATTTTTGCACTACATATGACACAAGTTGCTGTACAACAGAATTGAGTACCAAAAGTGCTTTGTTTTGGCACTGATGTCCGTGATGGAGAGCCATCCAATAGCATACCACACTCCTGAATTCACTTACGCAGACCTTAGTGATTAAATTTGCACTTTTACATTAATCTAAGGGGAAATCTATGAGTTGGACTGAAGGCAGACCTTGGCTTGCCAGCTTGATAGTTGCAAAATAAAATATATTAAAAGGTCTTTCTGATGCCACTATCCTGCAGCATTGAAAGACTAAACAAAAGAATGGATTTCTCAGAGAATTCTTCCTCCTGTTTAATTCTATTAAGAAATGGACCAGCGAGCCATGAGTTTTGCAGGTGGCTGATGTCTGTAACTAAGTGGCTTGTTGCTCTCTGTAAATCAACTTATTAAAAAGTAAAATATTTAGTATCTTTGAAAACAGTAAAGATTTATGTCAGGAGGACATCTTTGGAAGGTCCTTGAACACATTACCATTGCAGTCTTAGAAAAAACTGATGTTCTACGTAAAGTGACTATATGTAGAACACATATGTATGCCTGTTTTTACAGCCATGATTAACACTGGAGAAAATTAATGAAAATCAAGCTATTTTCAGACAGTAATAATCCTATTACTGTCTTCTGGAAAAACACATACCCCTCCCCCCCCCGAACAACATTTTAAAATCAATGGTGTTACTTCTGCTGTTAAGTCAGTGAATACTGTGCGTGCCAAGATTCACAGTGACATAAGACTTTCCAACATAAGCGTCCTCCCTATTACATCTCAGCTGCTTCAGCCAAAATTTAAAAATAACATAAGGACTTTACTGCATTTTGGTTCCAGTCTGGAAAATATAAAGGGTTGATGGAAGAAGTCTACAGGCTTACATTTTTGAAAGTAATTAAAGACATCAAAAAGTTCTCATACGTGGGCAGTATGATGTGTTTCTCTTACTCTTTTTAGCCTTCTGTCACCTGGTATAAGTTTGAATAAGGCAGACTGTTACAGAACAGTGATCAGAAGCTTACCATTCATTATTGCCCTCCTCCTTAACAGTAACTTTATACATTTGGGAAATATTTTTATTAAAATCCAAAATTTTTATAGGGGGTAACTACAGAAGACAGAATGAAGCCCAGAGACTATAGTTGAAACAGGTGTGACCTGAACAAAAGAGTTTGAAGTGCAGCAGCAGACAGCATGATTAGAAGTAAATGAATGATTGCTTTGGGTCATAAGTTTCTCTAACCAACAGTTTACGCATTGGCAGTGAGAACCTGCTCTGGCTAAAACTTGGCATAACAGCTTATTAAATGTTAAAGACTACCAGTAAATAGATATTTTCAATAGGAATTGTGAAATTTAGATGTATTTTTTGAAAAGTGGTTTAACAAAATACACAACAGAACACAACAGCTGTATTTATGATTTGCACTTTCTTTGGCTTCAATCATATAGAAAATATATCTGATGTAATACAAGGCAAGCAGTTGCTGAAGGTAAGTCCTATATATCTTGATATGTCACGCGCAGGTACACACTTGGAAAGCAGTAAAGTAAAATAGCATGGCATAAGCTAATTAATATTAATGATAAGAATACAGACTCCTTTTTATGCCATCCTCCTGTCTTTGCTTCCACTAAATTCTTTAATTTCTAGAGAATGTGATATTAATGCAGAACTGCATCATGTGTAACACAACATACAAAATAACCATCTAATTTTTAAAACTACGTGTGTTCATTTGTTTTAAGAAAAGTTCTGTCAATTCTAGTTTGACTTTCAACGTAATAAGATGGTATGAAACGTTGTGAAACCCAGGTGCTAATGCTATCAGATTGTGATTGGTCAAAATAGAGCACTCTTCATGGAGAACAAACAAGAGAGAGCAAATTTATGCCTAAGCCTTTATTTTCTGAATTTCCATCTTTTCTGCTGCCCATAAAGAAATGTTTTATGTTCTTGTCTACTTCAGACACTTAGCTCTTTGTAAATAAAAGTGACTTGTTGTAAGTGAGAAAGTAAAGACAGCCTGTTACATCTTTACCTGTAGCCTGTGCATAGAATTCTTTCCCACGCTTGGGTGGCTCAGTAACTGTTGTACTTGATTAGATTTGCTTGATTTACAAGTGAAAATTTTTGATCCAACTGCAAAAACTGTGCATATTCATACTGGGCTCTCTGAGTCATCTGTTATAAAGAACAATGAAAATGTTCATTTGAACAAATGAGCAAAATGAATAACAAATGAAAAGAATCACTTATGCCCAATTCTCAATTATATATTTGCAGTTACATTACTGGTCAGGATCATCAAGTGTAAAGCTTTAGGATTCTAATACAGAGAAAGACTTAAGTTTAAGAGGAACATAGTGGCTAAGGTGAAGTTATATTTTATATCTTGGTGTTTTTTCCTTTAAAAAAATCTGTCAAAGCATCTTTTTCTTTAGTAATGGCTAAACAGTATTGTTGCAAAAAGAAAGGAATACTAATGTTTTTTTCCCAACTCTTTTAATTGTATATTTTATCCAGACTTGGAACAATCTTGAGCTGGTGTAAATGTACAAAGTCTTGCAAAAAGTCAATTGAGCTGTGACCATGTCAGTATTTCACTTTATACATTTACTCAGTTTCCTGCTATCTGGATTTTATTGTTTTCCCTGTGATATTAATCTTCATTCATAGCTTTGAATAGTTTCAAAGTTCTTGATGTGACTGTGTTCAGTCAACAAGAAGCTCGCATCTGTCCCCACTTGTCTTTGCTTGGGTCCATCTCAGGAAGTGAGAACAAAAAAAGTGGTCAAAAAACCCAGATGAGATAAAACCCTATATGTACAGAAAGTATTTATTACAGCCTTTCATTTAAACACTGGACAAATATTAGCAAAGCTTACTCTGGAAGAGTTAGAGTAAGGTCCATTCAAACTCCTACGGGCTAGTGCTCAGGCAGAGCTGGAGTCAGAACAAGGAATTGCTTGGCTCCTGTCCTCAAATTTAGACTACTGTAATGTAGTTGTTATTTCTGGTGGATGGGACACTAACATTATTGCCCAATGAGATCTACCAGACCAAATAGAAGGGTTGCTTGATGGTTCAGGAATAAACCTTTGTCCTAGTCAGCTCATTTCATGTGTATCTGTTTGCAGAACTGAGGCTTAAGGAGAAAACTAAATGCAGGGAATATAGGAGCATTCCAAATCAGTATTATATGTGACACAAAGCAAGCAGTTTGCCTCAGTACTTGCTGGTATCAGTGGCTAAACTTGTGGAACTCCGTCCTGTTGACATTTCAACTCTTAATGTCAAGATAGTAGAGACAAGGTATGCTGGAATTTTTGTTTGGTTTGGTGTCAAATATATTACTGTGGATAGATGGTTTAGTGTACAAAGGAAGAGATTTCCCCATAAAATGGAAGAATAGATGCGCAGCTTGGTTTTGCTTGGAAGTGACCTTATTTCAGACTAGAATGGGAAGCGTGAAGAAGCAGAGAAAGGAAACATGGCTTTTGGATGGGTATCTCTTTTAACCCTAGAAAATTATATTGTAGATGCACAATCCCTGAAGTTGACAGATGTATTTAAGCATGACAGTCTTCGTTATCAGGCTCTTAGGATAATTAACGTAATTGTGCTACTTTGTTTGTTGACCGAACAACTTTATTAATATATGATTTTTAGGCATTCAGAGAAACAAGCTGAAGACAGGTTTGAACATGTTTCCTATGGATCTTTGGAAAGATAGCCTGCCTTTGACATTTCATGTTTTTTTTACTTGTTTTTGTTTCATTTTGGTCTGTTCCTGCATGGGATTGTGTGTATTAGCTATGACCACTGTTTTGGCATACGACTTATTTTCTGTCAATTTTAGTATGCTTGATTTTTGTGGAAGCAGTATTGTAATCATCCAGATCAGTGTTTTTTCAATGCAATCTGTATTACCTTTTTTTTTTGCTATGTAATACAATGTAATTATTTAAAACATTGGCAACAATGCTGCAGTACTCTTAATTTTTGAGAAGCCTTTGCTTTATGCAATCTATGCTATGTTGTTACATGTGTATAATTTATTGCACGTACATTTAATCAATTTCCAAAATATCAATCACCTAGCAACTTCACTATTTCTCAGTTTATTCCTCTAGCAATTCTCTTGCAGAGTTCAGCCCATAATAACCATTTTATATCAACAAATATTTAGATTTGTGTGAATACTTGCAAAAAAAACCCCCGAAACATTTTAGCCCTAACCTTAGCACAAATTTACAGCTCCTGAAAGAGTTTACCATTTACAGTGCCTGAACCTACTGCAGCCTGATACAGCATGTACAGAAGCACAGTGCAGTTTGGGAGCAGGAGGATTGCTGACCAGTACACTCATACATGCACCAGACTTGTGACTGCAAAATTAAACTTCTGATGTCTTGCAGAATGCTCTGTTCCACCATAAAGCTGATACATTAAAGATAGTCAATATGTAAAGTTTACTGCTGTGCATTTGTTTCAAGAATCAATTACAGAGGCACTTGCAACTACGTATCTCTAAACCTTTGTATGTAAGAATTAATGCATGCAGAGAGCACCAGAATGTTTACTTAATGTTTCTTTCAGCATGCAAAATATTCAGACGTACCTTTTTTTGAAAAGATCTTTAAAAAATTGTGTAATTTCATAGAGCATTATTTCTCATAATAGTAGGCACATTCTTTTTCCAACACCGTGTCCCGTTGCTCACATTAGACAACCATCACCAGGAAGAAATGTGGACAAACCAAGTGTTCATGGTACTCTCCATGATATTGCTGCCCACAGTGACTTGTGGCATTCTCTTTTTTTTTTTCAGTAGCTTCTTGTCTTGAGAAAGAGATGAGGATTGGGAATCAAAGTCTTGCTTCTTCCTTAGGAGTTCACAGTGCTTCTGTTAAAACGTCACATGAGAGTCCCCTACATGAGGGTAGGGGACTGAAGAGATGCTTTCTTACATTCTTGATGAAATTAACAAAGCTTTTGGATAAGCTCTCCATGCTTGCTCTGCCAGGTTTTAGTTGGGTTTGTTTGTTTTGAGTTTTGTTTGTTTGTTTTGTTTGTGTGTGTATCTTTTGGAGGTTTTGTTTGTTTGTTTTTCAAATGTTGAAAGTCTTCTTTGTGCAAGGAGTCATGCTCTGATGTATTTGTGAGTCTTTGGAGAATTAGAGCTCAAATGAGGTTTTTTGATTTTAGTTTTGTTTATCCTTTCAGCAAACAGCTCTTTCTTTCTTAGTGTCTTGACAATGTATAGAGTATTTGTGCATCTCTGTACAATATATGCCCAATAGTATAACGGGGTTGAAAAGATTTATACTCTTGTGTTGGAAACATAGTTTTTCATAATGTCCACACACCTACACTTTTTCTAGTCATTTTGGTTTATTTATTTATTTATTTATTTTCTTCTAGAATGGTTGCCTGGGGAAAACAGCACTGCTGTGTTGGCAGAATACAAGACATTTTCTTGAGATTCAGGATTTTTCAAACAGTCCTTTTACTTCATTTGTTCCTGGCTACAGCAGGCAAAGGTAAGAGAATTTTTTCCTGATTTGTCTAGTGTTGGTATTCCAAATAAATCACATTCATCTTGATGAATAGGACTTTTGAATGTATTTTCCTTTTGAAATTAAGAGGAAAAACTGTCACTAACAAGAAATGAACCAATGTGGTGCTTAGCATTTTGGATGCTTTTTGTGTTTTCATAAAAACTCATTGGTAGTAACTTCTTTTAGGTTATGGATGAGGAGATAACTAAAACACAACATGTCATAACAAGACATTATTTTCTTACCATTTTTTTAAACTGCAGGTGTTCCTATTTTCAGAACATATTGTTAAATCTTTTACACTGTTCTTACAAAAACACCACAAAATTCTTTGATCTTCAGTCTATTTAGGGTGTGTATGAGCCTAGAATATCTGCATTCTCTTGATCTGAATATGGCTAAGGAGAAGGTAGTAAGGTCCAAAACATGTAACAGAAATGACACATTTGAACTTGGCAATTTATGCTCTTTCTGTAACAGTAAATGAAAAATAACTTCATAAAGTTCTTGTACAAATTGGATAACTTTTGTACTGCTTTTGTGTGAGGTAAAGTAGAATAAAGTGAGGTAAAGTGATTTGTAAAGAGGTAAGGTGAGGTAAAGTAATTTGTGTTTTCTCGTGGCTATTCTGTAAACTGATGGTTAGTCTGTCAGTACTCTGGACCCAAACTGATAAAGATAACAGTGCTTGTCATTCATAAAGTTTCTGTATATCAATAGTGTGTCATACATTTATCATGTTAGTAATGAGCCCCGAAGAAAAGATACAAGGACTCCCTGAAACAACATCTCAGCCTTGGCCATATTGATCACCATAACTGGTCTACTCTGGCCTCCAATCGGGTGGCCTGGAGACAGACCATCTATAACGCTGCTGATGCTGTTGAGAAAGCACACAGGATCACCCTTGAGGAGAAAAGACAACGCAGAAAGAATCGAGCCTTGCAGAATATACCATCTAAGGAGTCTTTCTGCTGTGCCTTTTGCAACCGGACATGCCTGTCTCGTATTGGCCTTTTTAGCCACCAACGCGCCTGCAACAAACATGGGTAGAGCCCTTCCCAAATCTTCGTTCATGAAGCCTAGCCATGATGAGTGAGAATGTGCTTGAGGTATTAAAAAATTGGAAGTGTTTTTTGCCATGTACTTAATGCTAGTTTCAGAAGCTGCTTCCTGTGTCATGGCATGTTTTTATTTTAGAAGGTCAGAGCTTCTTTCAGTTCAAATTTACTGCTATTTTTTTTTTAATTTAGGTGTGCCTGCTTAACAATATTGTGCAAGCAATGAGATTTCATAGGTTCAGTGACTAGACAAATTCTGATTCTAATTCTCCAAATATAGTAAATTTCATAAAATGATTTTATTGAGAGAGAATCTGACATTCAAGTGGTAAAACTGCTACTAAGATGTAGAGGTTTTAACGTCTTGTGCTTCAAATAGTGAAAAGGACAGAGCTGCTCAGCAGGTGGACAGATGTCATAGAAGAGTTCTGAGGAAGCAAGCAAAGAGGGATTTTGTTTTTCATGTCTGTATCAGTTGCAAATGTCAGAAATCCTTCAAGAAAAGCTAGACAGACACAAGGGCATATTTATGGTTTCATCCTATTTTATTGGGGTTTTTTTGTTTTAGGCTGTTAGTACTGTCAGCAGCATCTCTACTCAGTTCTGTCATCTGAGGTGCCAAAGTATGTGTGTTCTCCAAAAAATATGAAGAAAGAAGAAGTGCTTGTGGGTTTTTTTGATGCCTAGGACACTGGAAAACACGGCATAGCTTATCCCCAGATAAACAAATACAACTGTGAATAAAAAGAAGGGATGAAATTAGTTTTGAGGAAACAGTTCTTAGCTTCAGATTTCCAAATGTTAAGCAGAATCAAGTGACCTCCATGTAGAAAGTTTAGAGTTTTAAACTTTTTATAAAGAACATTTATGAGCTCTAGATGGAATATATTAGTATACAAGATTCTTTTGACGTCATTTTAATGGACTGTGGCAAGCCAAATGTGTTACAGGTGGCAAACACTTGCAAGGAAGTTAATGACTGTTGTTGTTACTGGTTAAAAGCCAGATTGTGCAGGCACATAAACTTGTGACTATATTTTTTCAATAGAATACTTGACTGTATTAGTGCTCAACTATACTGACACAGTGGTTATTAGTAATATAAGGAAAATAACACTGGTGCTTATGTACTGAGAGGATTTGCTCCTGTATGTGTAATTCTTCCTATCTATGATTGGCTATCTCTTGTAAAGACATCAATTATCACCATCTAAAAATGTTTGAAAAAAAGAAAGATATTGCATTTTTTGTTTGTTTTCATTCTCAGAAAGTTTATTTTAAACATTTGGAAGTATGCACATGTGTTTTAGGATTTCTTTTAGGGCTTAAGAGATCATACTTATTAAGTGGATGCTTTTATTTCTAGTGAGGTTAAAACCCCCAACTTTTGCATCTGTTAGAGTTAAATATAGGAATAAGGAAAAATTTGCACTTCTGAAAGGGCTTATGTGCCCAAATACAGCAAATGACATTGAAAAATCGGCCCACAATTACTGTTGCATGGAGTTTCTTTCACTCCAAATTGTCATTTCCCCCCCCCCCAGTAATTTTACTTACTCTGAAGATATTTGGAGCATTCTTCCTACTGTGCTACCTTTTTTGTGCTGTGGTGATAAGGGTGTGTTCATGGATACTTTTCTGAATGTATTGTATTGTCTGGACCCAAGGAAACTAATTATAAGTCAGGAATGTCACAGTATGAGCACAGCCAGTTCCAGCTCCTCAGTTCCATGGTCAAGAGTGGGACACAGCCCACAAGTACCATTACTATAGAAAATAAGTGATGATTAACAAAACTTCCAAAGGCTTTAATGTCAAGTCATCTCCTACTTACATGGCATGCACCCACATATCAGAGACTTAGCCAAGATAATACTGATAATAAATTTCTGGCATAATGCTGTACTGCATGTATTCCACTTGGAGCAGCAAAGTGCATTTTCTGACTATGGTTATGATTTCCTTTGTGCTTTTTCAGCATTCTTTGGGTAGATAAAGCATATGAAATTTTCCAAGCCTTTCTTATAACATTTCAGATAGTATTGGTATCTATTCTCTTAACTTTGGCACCACTTTTTGGCACTTTTTTTTATAACTGTTTAGAGCAAAGTGGGCCAGCCTTTCCAGTTTTCAGAAGTTAGATCTCTCTGTGTAAATGCTTTTGCTACTTTAAATTAATTCTTCAGTCCTTGCATACTGATCGACAGTAGTCTTTTTTAATTATATAAAGCAGACCAGAAGAATCATCCTCAGATTGTTGTCATTTTGCATAATTTCTGTTGGCTGCCTCCCTTAAGACTGTTTTCATCTGCAAGTGTATGTCCACTCTGCCTCCCTTGACAACTTTGAAGTGTCAGTTCCCATAAATAATGTAATAGGATTTAGCAGCCCTTTAATTCACTATTGGCACATCAACACTAATGTTTAACATGAAATCAAGCCTCTCTCACAATTTTCTCACTTCCAAAGTAAAGTCTGATGATGATACTTCAAGTTTTGGTTAATATTTTTGCTCAGAAATAGTTTTCCAGTCAGTCAGTTCGGATAGTTAACAGTGACTTCAGGTTTTGAAGCTGTGTCAGGAAACCAGTCACTTTGGCCATATCTGCATGCTCAAGATTGCTTACAGGAATTTTGGAAGCTATGTGAGTCATGCAAGTATATTTCTGACATATACTCTGAGGAAAAGCAGCTGCATCAAATTTTTCAAAACATTCAGCAGAATTCCCACTTAATAATGAAAGACTTGAGCAATTATTTTTATTTGGAGAGACTGTGTAACAAGTGTTGGCATATAACTAGCTAACTGTTTCCTTTATAAAATCAGTTTCCTCATGATCTGTCCTTGCTGTAAGTTGGCAGATCTGTTTTAATTGTAGTAATCCTTTCACTAAAAATGGAAGGTACATTTAAGCCTGTATCTAAAAATCTTATCTTCTATGACAATTTCCCCTCCCATCCAGTCTTCGTCACTCCAGCTTTTAAGCTGTTTTAAAAATTAGTTTTCCGTACTGAACTTCTGCTTTTAGACTCTGACAAGAGGCTGAACTGAATGAGTGAATTCATGCTGCAGGGTTGGGCAGAGGGGAAATAATTCTGCTGCTTGCTGTTGGGTCAAGTATGTTTTTCTTTTCCATTGCCACTTAGAACCAATCTAAGTATTATCTCACCATTCAAAATCCACTGTCTGCTGGTTAGGATTTTCACCTAATTCAGTCTGTACTCAGAGAGTTTTTTGTTTGGTCTGTAGCCTTGCATGGCACTTACATGATGTATGTTGAACTTCAGGAATGATTCAGGGTTGTGAAAGGTTTTTGCTAATTAGTGTCACAGAGGAAGTCTCAAAGCTATAGTATGCAACAAGAATAGATATCGATGACTTTACATGTAACTGGACTGATATATTTTGTGTTTAGAATGTTTTCTGGTAGCTTGTACCTATCAAGCTGCACTTGGAAGTTAGGAACTTTCTTCATGTTTTCCTTTGTTGCTATTGAAAAAGAAATTTGAGAGCTCTGAGCTCGAGACAAAAAAGTTGTCAGAATTGGCCTGATGAAAGATGGTGCTCTGGTTGCTTGAGAGTACAGAAGACCTGGCTGTGATCTTGACAGCTAACTAGGACTATGAATGTAACTTGCCCTGGAAAAAAAATCCTGATCCAAATTGCCTGGAAGTTTGTCTTCTTGCAGCGGAGCCAATGGAAAAGCTTTTTTTTCCTATGTTGACCAATCTTTTTCTACTTTCCAACCCTGACCAATCACAATTAATCCCAAACCTCCTCTGGAGCATTCATAAAAAGTCTACTTATATTGATAAATAATGGCCTCCTTAAAGGTGTCAGTAACGTATTCTCTTGCACTGGCTGAGCATCTACCAGACTGTTTTATTTTTCTGTAGTTCCATTTCACTTTGCAAAGGACCTTTTTCTTATTTTGTTGCTGATATGTGCACCCTAAAAGCAAGCAATCATGATAATGATTATGTGATTGGAATGTGTATATTCCCACGAAATGAGAGTCAGCTCCAAAGAGCTTACATCTACAGCCACAAAAGTCTGTCCTTTCTTGTGTTGGGACAGTGGAGGAAACGAGGCACCTATAAGCACTGAACAGTTACAATCAAGTTTCAGTGTTTGGGGCATTGTCTGGAACTACTTGTTTTACCAGCATTGACAGAGCCTGGCACATTGTTTTTTACCAGTAAATTTACTGTTGACACCTCAAATTCTATTTACTATCCAAGTTGAACTCCAGGTTGCCACTGTCTTAATGACACAGTATATTTGAGATTCACAGACCAGATGTCTCTGCAACTAAGTTCTCTGATAGAGAACAGGGAATGGGGGCTGAATTTAAAATAAACCAGTGGCTCCAAAACAAATTTTCTAAAAGTTACCTAAACTCATTCTCTACTAGAATATGGCTGTTTTCTACCTTTCTTGCTGTAACTGCCAGTATTCAGCTGAGGATTTAAGAATCTCAGGGTTGGGGAAGAAATCATATAGTCATAGAATGGGTTGCATTAGAAGGGACCATAAAGATCATCCCATTTCAACCACCGTGCCATGGGCAGGGACACCTTCCACTAGACCAGATTGATCAGAGCCCCATCCAACCTGACCTTGAACACTTTCAGGGATGGGGCATGCACAACTTCTCTTATCCCCAGAACTCAATGCAGCACTTCAGGTGGGGTATCACAAGGGCAGAGTAGAGGGGCAGAATCCTCTCCCTTGACCTGCTGTCCACGCTGCTTTTGGTGAAGCCTGGGATATGGGTGGCCCTCTGGGCTGCAAATGCATGTTGCTGGGTCATGTTGAGCTTCTCATCAACCAACACCCCCAAGTGCTTCTCCTCAGGGCTTATCTCAATTTGTTCTCTGCCCAGTCTGTATTTGTGCTTGGGATTGCCTGACCCATGTACGGAACCTTGCACTTGGCTTTTTGAACTTCACGATGTTTGCACAGGCCCATCTTAAAGCCTGTTAAGGTCCTTCTGGATGGCATCCCTTCCTGCAGTGTGTCGACCACACCACACAGCTGGGTGTCATTGGCAAACTTGGTGAGGGTGCATTCGATCCCACTGTCCATGTCAGATGTTAAACAGTTCTGGTCCCAATACCAGCCCCTGAGGAACACCACTAGTCACTGGTCTCTCCATGGACATTGAGCTGTTGACTACAATGTTTTGAGTGTGACTATGCAGCCAATTCTTTATTCACTGAGTGGTCCGTCCATCAAATCCCTGTTTTTCCAGTTTAGAGATAAGGATGTCGTGTAGCACAGTGTCAAATGCTTTGTAAAAGTCCAGCTAGATGGCATCAGTTGCACTTCCCCCATCCACTAATTCATTAACTCTGTCCTAGAAGGGCACCAAATTTGTCAGGCATGATTTGCCCTTAGTGAAGCCATGTTGGTCACCAATCACCACCTCCTTTTCCATGAGGATCAGCTCCGTGATCTTGCTGGCCAGAGGTGAGACTTACTGACCTGTAGTTCCCTGGGTCTTTCTGTTTTACCTTTTTAAAAATGGCATGGAGAAATATGAGGAGGAGAATGCAAGACTGAGACATAAGAAGGCAGTAAGGGCTATAGTGCTGCCTTCTATCTCTGTTTCTGTATTTTATCCAGTATCTATTAAATGCAAAATATCTGTGCAGTCCTGGATATAGGACACACAACCTGTGATTTTCTTTTTGCCTCCCATTTGTCATTTCACAGATTCCTTAGATTGCTACATTTTATTTGATCATGGGTCACTTTACACGATAGAAGGCCTTCTGGTGACAGATGGGGTACACTGTCTCAAAGTGGGAAAAGGATCTTTGCATGGGAATTAGCAGTACTCATTAGAAGAGCTTTAAACTAGATTTGAAGGCAGAAGAGGATGAAACCAGGATCACTAGAGAAGTCTTAGGGCAACAGACCTATATTTGAGGGATGGTGTGCTAGCAGCATCCTTTGGTCTGCCATCTCAGTTGGAAGTAGGGGATGGAGATTCCCACATCATCAGAGATGCAAGAGTTATTGATGTGTTAGAAAGCATGGAAGTGCCTGGGAATGATCATGTAGGAACTAGGGCTCCTCCCTCCAAAGAGGTGTCAGGATCAATAGCACAGCTAAAGTTCATCCTCACCAACCCGTGCAGGTGGACAACAAACAGGAGAAGCTGGAAGCCATTGTGCAGCAGGAAAACAATGACTCAGCTGCTATCACAGAAACATGGTGAGATGACTCACACCTGGAATGCTGCAATGGATGAGTATAAACCCTTCAGAAGGGATAGGCAAGGAGAGGCAGTGGGGTAGCTGTGTTGCATTAGGAGTGTTTTGATTGTCTGGAGCTTAATGATGGTGACAATAGGGTTGAGCGTTTGTGGATAAGAGTCAAGGGGAAGGCCAACAAGGCAGATATCCTGGTGGGAGTCTGTTATAGGCCACGCAACCAGGATGAAGAGGCAAATGAAATATTCCATCAGAACCTAGGAGAAGTCTCACGATCTCTGGCCCTTGTTCTCACGGGGGACTTCAGCTTACCAGGATGCCTGTTGGAAATACAGTAGAGAGGAAAGAGTCGAGGAAACAGTCCAGGAGATTCCCAGAGTGTTTGGAAGGTGACTTCCTGATACAGTTGGTGAGGGAGCCAACTAGGGAAGGTGCCCTGCTGGACCTGTGTTTGTGAACAGAGAAGGGCTAGTACATGATGTGGTGGTTGAAGGGTGTCTTGGGCAAAGCGATCTCGAAAAGGTAAGAGTTTTTGATTTTTGGAGAAGTCGGCCCTTGGGAGACAGTCCTGAAGGGCAAGGGAGCCCAGGAAGGCTGGACATTCTTCTTCAAGAAGGAAATTTAATGGTGCAGGAGCAGGCTAAAAGATGAGCCAGAGGGGGAGGCAACCAGCCTGGCTGAACAGAGACCTTTGGCTGGAACTCAGGAAAAAAAGGAGAGTTTATGACCTTTGGAAAATGGGGCAGGAAACTTGGGAGGAATTCAAGGATGTCATGAGATTATGCAGGGAGAAAATCAGAAGGGCCAAAACTCAGCTAGAACTTAATCTGGCCACTGCTGTAAAAGACAATAAAAAATGTTTCTATAAATACATTAGCAACCAAAGGGCTAAGGAGAATCACCAGCCTTTATTGGATGAAGGGGGGAACATAATGACATAGTATGAGGAAAAGGCTGGTGCCTTCATGCCTTTTTTGCCTCAATCATTATTAGAAAGACCAGTTGCTCTCTGGATACCCAGCACCCTGAGCTGGAAGAGAGGGATGGGGAGCAGAATGAAGCCTCAGTTATATGAGGTTCAGCAAAGCCAAGTGCCAGGCCCTGCACTTGGGTCAGAACAACCCCAGGCAGTGCTACATACAGGCTTGTGGAAGAGTGCCTGGAAGACTGCCTGAGAGAAAAGGACCTTGGGGTGTTGATCAACAGCCGGACATGAGTCAACAGTGTGCCCAGGTGGTCAAGAAAGCCAATGGCATCCTGGCCTGTATCAGCAAAAGTGTGACCAACAGGACCAGGATAGTGATTGTTCCTTGGTACTCAGAACTGGTGAGACCACACCTCAAATCTTGTGTTCAGTTTTGGGCCCCTCATGATAAGAAGGACACTGAGTTGCTGGAGTGTGTCCAGAGAAGGGCAGTGGAGCTGCTGAAGGGTCTGGAGCACAAGTCTTATGAGGAGCATCGAGGGAGCTGGAGTTGTTTCGCCTGGAGAAAAGAAGGCTGAGGGGAGACCTAATTGCTCACAACCTGAAAGAAGGTTGTAGCGAGGTGGGGGTTATCTCTTCTCCCAGGTCACAAATGATAGGACAAGAGCAAACGGCCTCAAGTTGCGCCAGAGGAGGTTTAGGTGGATATTAGGAAAAATTTCTTCACGGAAAGGGTTGTCAAGCATTGTACCAGGCTGTGCAGGGAAGTTGTTGAGTTACCATCCCTGAAGGTGTTCAAAAGACATGTAGATGTGGCATTTAGGGACATGGTTTAGTGGTGGACTTGGCAGTGCTGGACTAGCAGTTGGACTTGATGACCTTAGAGGTCTTCTCCAACCTAAACAATTTGGTGGTTCTACATGGTCATCCTTGGTCTTGTGCATGAGTTTTACTTCAAAGCTTTCATGAGCAGCTGGGATTTATTGACTGCCTCCAAAATTGTCTCTTCCCTACCACAAAAAAAACCCAAAAAACCACCAAAAGAGTAGATTACAAGGTTATTTCTGAATGTGTTGTTTTAAAAACTCCTACATAAATGCCTAGGAACAGTACTATATGGAAGAATAACATTGGTATAAAAGATACTTTTAAAAACTAAATAATTTTACAAATCACCTTTTCTTTATTTAGATCAGGAGGATTTCCTGGGGCGATATAAAGCTGTCTTTAAGACTGCATGTGAAGATCCTTGGATTATGTCATCAAGAATTTCTCTGCATCCCTTGAAAGAATTCCTTGTCTGTGTGGACCTCAAACTGTATTCATCACACAGTCCATGGATAGCATATGTATACACTCAAGAAACACCTCACATCAATGTCTCTGCAAATAAATATGATCTTGGACTTATGGGAGATCGTGGCAAATTGAGCATATGGTTGTTTGGAAATCAAATCAACAAAACAGCAAGACTTCATGAAAACACTTGGAACCAAATATGTATCCAGTGGAAAAGTGACAATGAGGAGATGAAGGTGTTCATAGATGGAAAAAAAAGATTAAGCAAAAAACTAAGGGGGAAAGTTAATTTGCCTGGAAAAGGCCAGTTCTTACTTGGCTGTTCAAAGCTGCGAGGTGCAGCTGCATCACCTAACCAGGGTATGACTGGGGAACTGTACATGTTCAGAATGTGGGACAAGGCAAACATAACACAGTCTGAGGACTGCCAGGATAGTGGTGTTATAGGCTGGAGAAAGGAGGATTGGACCTATACCACCACAGTAGAAGAGGATAACTCTTTGCCATGTGGTAAGTACCATTGCATTGTTTTTGAAATAATGATTTAGTCAAAAGTTTCTCTTCCAGATTTTACAAAGCCTCAATCTATTAATCATTCCTAGCTAAATTCTTAATGAGAACATGTGAGGACCTGCAGCTTTTGCTAGCTTTTATCCAAATGAAAAAGCATAACAGCAGTTCTTTACAAACTTTCAACTTGCTTCAACTTTTGTGTCTATCTACTGTCCATGTAATATGAGAGCGGGATGCATGCACCAAAACTCCTTGGAGTGTTTGGGCATGTATCAGTGTCATCTTAATTAATTTACACACCTTCTGTACAGGGAATAAATACAGAGGAAAACATTGCTGGTCCTCATTGTGCACATTTGCTGGGCCAGAATTTCAATGAGTGTAACTTTTTGCTGCTTCATTGGTACATTACACCATCTTCAGCTGGTATGGTATACATCTGTAAAAATTACTGGAGGCTTCTTCTTTATCAGTAATGACTCCCTTATTAAAATGGCCAAATGATTTCTCACACATTTCTCAAAATTCCCCTCTGCCCTGAAAAAGAACCATAAAAATCTTTAAATCAAACCAAACCAAGATATTTTTTTCAGAGAAATTGAGTTCGAGCGAGAGAATAATCCTGTTTTTAGCTCTTGCTAGCCTATCTGTTGGCAAGAAAGACAAACTTGAATTAAGTTTCGGTGGAATCCAATTTATCAATTGTAGTAAATGATGTTATCTCCTAAGAGATTTTAAGGTGACTGGCTCAATTATTATTTCCTAAGATTTTTATATAGCATCAATGATTCAGTTAAACTGTGGCACTGGTCTTAGTCTTCATCACCTTTATCCTTAAAAACTGTACCTATCTATTTTGTGCAGATTCAAAAATATCTTTTAGCTGTGTAATCTTATAACCACTGCCTGACTGGGTAGATTCAAAATGTCTTAGTAAGGACATTAAAATGAGATCACCAGATTTCTTTTTCTGGGAGAGAAAGAAATCTGTCTAACAAACCAGGAGTCATGGAGAATGCCCCTAGCAATGATTTGTAAGGAATGAAATGCCTCTGCTGACCCTGACGCTGTAGTTCGGAGCACATCTTTGTTGGGCTGTGTGATTTGAAAAAGGAGCTGAAGAAAAGATGTCTTTCTTTTATTCATGTGTGACCATGTTTGAAGGAACACAGTCCTAAGACTGAGAGGGGGAACGTTGTGGCTACCAGACAAAAGTTTTCTACAAAGAAAGCTTGCGAGAGATATGTCTGGATAGTGTGGAGTGGAATGGAGCAGAGTGGAGCACCTGATTCTCTTTCACTGGTACACAGAAAGGACAACCTCTTTGTTTTCAGTTCCAGCTCCTTCTGCCCTGAATATAGAGCTCCCTTGAGCATTACAGGGCAGCTTGGTTAGCCAGTGCCCAATTTCAGCCCCAACTGATTAATGATTTTAGAATTCATGATTTAGTGGCTTGTGGAATTTTTTGTCTATCTGCAAGAGCTCTCTAGTGAGTGTGTAAGATGCATGGTTTCCAAAGCTCTGCTCCTTAGTGAAACTGCTGACAGGGGTTTGTTTCAGTGCAGAGGCCATCTCTACTGCCAAATACAAGTTATCTCCTCTAGATAACTTGGGAGATTAAATGCTTTTCAAAGAGAAGCTCACTGGGGTTTTTTTTACAGTTTATTTGCCTCTCTTCAGTAATAGATGCATTTTAGCTGATTGTCCCTTCCCATGTTATCCTGTGAAAAGCATGTATTTAGCAAATGCTAGTCCAATAAATAACAAAGCATTTACGTAGGAATATCTAACAGTCAGTGTCAGGTGATTTTAATTGATAATGGTGCTAGTCTTATAATATGATTTCTTTCAATAAATTCCTCTGAACACCTGTGTCAAAATTACCTGATTTGGGAGGCTTCTCTGTTTTTTGTTAAAACAGAAAGACTTTGAGTAGTAAGTCTGCAGAATAATCTGATTTTGGATCTGCAAAGAATATAACTGGCAAAGGGATAAAGCTTGGGAAAGGACTGTGCCTCTTGTATAGGCACAAAAGGTGAAAAGGAAGTGGTTCATTACAGTCATGATTGTGCCGGAGGAGAAGTTTCAGAATTTTTTTTGTGACCTGGTTGGCATTTTGTGCCTACATAAAACAATTATTTGCAAAGTATCAGTCAAAGGCTACTATAATTTAACTTAACATCACATAGTTATCTTATGTTTCCTTACCTCCTTTTCCTGCCTTTCTTTTTCTTATCTCTTTTGATTATTTTTCTTTAGGTTTTATAATTTATTTTTATGGTAGTTTTTCAGATTATCAGACATTAATTTAATATTTTCTTAACCATGTGAGGTCTAATACGGACCAAAATCCTGCTTCTGGTAAGATATCCACACATGCTTAGCACTTAGAGGCATCCTCAGCTTTAACCAAGTAGTTCACTCCCCAGAAGTGGATGAGATTGCCTTTGCAGCAGGTATGTATCTTATGCATCTGAAGATTTGCAAGAAAGGACATACCTGGCTGCTTCCCAGCTTGTGATGAGGGCTGATCACATTTCTTGGACTAATGGTACTTAGCAACAGCAAACTTTTAGATCTGAGTTAAAGATGAAATTCTTCCTTCTTCCGGTCACAGAGTCTTCTGGTTCTCCTCTGCTTGGTGTGGCCATTGCGGGCTGGGCAGGTGTAAAAACTGCAGGAAGGGCCAAAGAGGGCAGGAGGGCACGCACATTGTGCGTCACTGGCCTTTCACTTACATTCCTCAGGTTCCTTTGATAATTCTTCTCTTGCTGGGAATGACAAGTAGCATAACAGCTGTGATATGGAGAAAAGAGTGCCACAGGTTGAATGTATCTCACTTCACAGGTCATCTCCTGTTATTTAAAAATATACAAGTGAAGAAAGATGCGCTTACTATTCCAAATTCTAACTTTGGGAAATTTCTGTATCTTGTTCCTTGATGAATGATTCCTCTGTAGCTACATACTTTAATGTGGAGAATATGAATGGTATCACTAATGTCTCTGTATAATCCAACAAAAAAACCTACTAAGTAATCTAAAGTTTGGGGTGATTCAAGAGAACAGACCCACAAGAAAATAAATGAGTTTAAAATGCTAAATCCTTGAAAAGAAATTTTAGTCACCTGTGAGCACCAGCTCTTCAGTTGTCATTTTCACATGGGATATTTGCAAGTTGCCTTTAATAATAACTTCACAGTGGGAAGAAATGTACTGTTTAAACATTAATCATTTCAGTTACACATTAAACAGTAACTTTCTTAATCCAAATATAAATATCCAAACTGTTAAACTGTGCATTTATGCAAGGAGCATAGAGATGATGGAATATCTTTAACTAATTGCAATGAATAAATAGATTATTTTTGGCATAACTGTAAATAGTATCACTGATAGTAAAGCACTGTCATCTCAAGGAAGAGGAACATTTCAGTTTGGGCTGTTGTTCTAATCTGCAGGTGTGAGCAGTAGGAGGTATGTTTTAGATTCATATAATTCCCTTTAAAGATTTCCCAGTCTGTGTGCCCATCTGATGACAGGATCATCCTTCCTGGATGGGAGGGTGGAGTCCCAAGGCTTTATGTCCTCAGGCAGAAAGTGGAAATGAAGCTGTCACTCATCCAGTCTGTATCCCAGCCTGTTGGTTACCAAAGTTTGGGTCATATTATTATGTTTACTTAGTGGATCATAAAAGCAGAAGATGAAAAAGTAGATTATTTGCCCCAGTACAATTTTCTTTCTAAAACTGCAAGAGCAGAATACCACAGAAACCTCTAGAAGCTCTTGAAGGAAGTAAATGTGATGGGAAAAAAGTACCTAACTCTGGAGTGCCTTTTTGATGAGTCATGTACCACTCTACTTTGTACCTATTAACAGAATGCATGTTTGACCTGCTCTTTCTTTGCTCTCGTTCCTCCCCCTTCTGTGATATCAAAGGAAATGGCTTTTTGGAAATCAACTTGCCGGAGAATAGGTGATTTGATCCACCTCAGTATCTAATGTACAGCTTTCTACAAGCAGATAAAAACTGTATTTTTAATCTGATTTCCTAAAAACCATGTAACGTGAAAGCTGAGTTAAAAATAATTGTGCCTAGATATTCTGTTAAGGATATTAAACTGGCCAAAGTGACAGACCCTAATGTGAAAAAGCACTGTCATTGTTTTCTTACGTATTTTTCTGTCCAATGGTCAGTGATAATTCATCCTTTCCACCACAGGGAGTCAGAGCAGATATAAGGTGTCATGAGGGGCACCAAAACATAAAAAGAAGAAGATTGTACATAAGTTTTGTCCTAGAAATTTATATACAATGTGCCTCAAAATCTAACTTACATAGAAAATCAAGGCAGGATAACGTCTACTGTGTACAACTAACTAACAACTGTTAGTTGGGGAGGATTTTTATGTGTTATTGTTATTAGTGCCTTGTGTGACAGGATGGCTCATTTTGGCAGAATGTTAATTCATTAAAGGTTTCAAATGTTAAAGGGACCTAATATCTTAATAGAAAATATGGATTTATTTTGAATATGAGAATTGAATGTCATATTTTTGGTGCCTGTTTCTGTAAATAGCTGGACTTTAGAACAGCACCATTTTGAAGTTTTGCTATTTGAGCTTCTCAGGTTCTTTTGTGACAAGTCCTGTGAAATGTATTAATGCCAGGCATTTTCATTTCACTGAATGCAAATGGAGAGTAGTTGCTGCACAGTACTGGTGATTGCTGTAATACATACCAATAACTATTGCCTGTAAGAATGTGTAGAAGAGGATTTGTATAGAATTTAAAAATGCAGTGTGGAATTGACTTTTCAATTGAAATGGTTTTAATTACTTTTTTTTTTCCTAAACCAGGAGGTGATAATAAAAACTGGACTAAAAACTTCCACTTTGGCATTTTTGGTGGGAGTCAGTTCCCCTGCCTGAATCAGGTGAAGTTTTGGTGAAAAAACTTTCAGCACTCAAGGTTTTGCTGTAACTTCTTATTTAGAAAATCTGATTTTTAAGTATTTCCTTGTATTTTTATGTGCACCTGTAAGTCAAAACTGATCTTATTAGCAACGTACGGTCATGGTTATCTAACAGCCAAGTCCATGTGGAGCTCTAGTTCACTGCAGCTCAGACTCTCTTTCTCCTCCTAAGAAAGCCACGTAGTTGTTGTCTCAGCTTGCTCAAAGGATGCTTTCTGTAGAAGTTTGAAAGAGATCAAGAAGTGTTAGGTAAAACAGGTTTAGTCAGCAGCAACACTGTTCCCCTGAGACAGGGGGACAAAAACAGCTGCCAGTAATTTACTTCTTGCATGAAGTGTTATCGGCAGCCAGGTTCCAGCTGCTTCTCACTTCTCCGCCCTGGAAAAACTGAACTGCTTCTGGCGGAGCCGGTTGCCTGAAGACAGGTGAATCAGAAAGGGTGTTGGCCTTTCCAAAAGATTTAAGGAAGAGTGTACTGCTCATAAGTTAGATTGGAGGTAGGGAGAAGAAAAGGATTTTTTTCATTCTTCCAGTTGGAGGTAGAACACTGGACCCCCTTTGTGCCTTAAGGGATTTTTCTGTATGTTGTGTCTGAGTTTCTGAACAAATAGCATGTTATGAGTGATAGTGTGCCTTTGGTGCAGCGTCCAGAACATCTGTCACATCTTGACCATTGTGTTACAAAGCCTCCTTCTGCCTTTCTTTCCCTTTGGCTGAATTGATTTTTCAGTTCTGTGTTGCTTGGTGGAACAGCTTTAGCAGGACATGTAGAGACCATCACATCCTAAAAGAGCCAGTAGCTTGAGAATTAAGAGCTGTCATGCTAAGGAATGCTGTAAGCACAAGGCTGTTTTTTAGATAGGGTCAAATGCTGGTCTCTCTCAGAGCTACATCAGTTTGTGCACCAAGCCTTAAGTACTTTTACTAGTGTGTTTAATCTACCAGACTGAAGATGCTAAAGTTACAGTGGTTCCCATTGTCATACAAAGTCATTGTGGAAAATGAAAGGGAAATGAAGGTTGTCGCAGTTTTTGCAGCTGTGATGTGGAGTTATGGTTGGCTAAACAGGTTTCACACCAGTGGAACAGTTTCCTCTGCCTACACAAAGGGGTTTCTCAAGTCTTGGCTTAGCCTGTAGCTATTTGTGTCGGAACAGTACAAAGTGATATGAAGACAGTAAGGGACTTGCTGTTTCTATTTCTGATGATGTATATTAGTGACAGAAACTGGTGCTTATCTCATGTAATGGAGTTGCCTTTTCCCTCAGAAAAGAAAGTAAACAGTTCTTGTGGGGTTCTGTTCTATGTCCTTTGCATCAAAAGCAAGGAATGATACTGAACTTTTTTGCCTATTTATTTGCTGTTTGAATCCTCAGGAATGTTTTCTATTAGAGAAAATGTAGCAAAGTATTACTAGATTATATGATGTCTTGTTTTGGCACAGAATATATTAGGTATATTGATTTGATGATCCTGAACTAACAATGTTGCAAATAAAAATCCACAGAGCAAATAAATGGATGTTTCATATACGTGTGGATTTTCTTGCTCTTATCAACAGTAAATAACGTAAGGGAAATATATTTTCTGTTGGCTTGTAACTGGCACACCTTGAGTTATTTTACTTCCCTGTTTTCATGTCAACTTTAGACTTATTTTAGATTGAACTTTAATTCTTCTCCAAATAAACCTTATTAATTTTCTTTTCTAGTTCTTAAACACAGCAAAGGAGGAGGGTTAACAAATGTAAGTGATATTTAATAATATATGATAAGGTGATTCTGATGAAAGACTTGGTTAGTGAACTTAATTCTGCACCTTGATCAAGGACAAGTGTCATGAAAAATTTCTATCAACTCTAGGCATGTGAATATTGTGCTGTAAGAGAAGTAATGGTTAGGTTTTTGTCCAGAAAAAAGCACCCCTCAGATTATGTGTGCCATCGTCACTGGCTATATTTGTCAGCTCCGTGATCATGGTTTGTGTTTAGCTTATTTTACTCCCTGTACTGCTAGATCTGTTATTAAAACCATTTGGCATTTTTAGAGTTCACTGTCTTCTTACTAACCTACAGTACTAAATAAGTTAGTGGACAATTTTCTTACCTGCCTCGGGGTACCATTTGTGTTCTCAAAAATTCACAAAGCAAATTGAAGGGATATGGAGGATGTGAAATGCAGTTTGCATACAGCAAGACTATGTCTACACTGAATCCGCAAGGTTATGTGAGAAAGATCTTAAGGTCAGATTCCCTGGGCAAAACTTATTTTTTTGGTGGGCAGAAGAAGCAGCGTGGTGGTGTTTGCTGTCAAATGCTGCGCATTTGGGAGATGGGTTCCTTTTGAGAACTGAATTTCCTCAAGGGCCTTTTTGTTGGAGATAAGGGCTTTTACGCAAGCTGCTAACCACTAGTGAGACAGGACCAGTAACAGGTAAAGGTTTGGAGATGGAATTCACTTTCTGTGGTAGGAAGGTCAATTTGCTCTCCTGTGGAAGGATACTTTCTTCTCTAGCCAGAAATTCACTTCTTCATGTAGAATTGACTCGGTTATTTTTATTCACCCCATTCTACCTTAAAAAAACTATTTACTGTTTAAACAATACACAAAAGTTTTATCTGACTACTGCTTCAGTTCTACATATTATTTAAAGTCAGTATTGTATCTTAAGGGTCTTCCTGTATGGGATGGTGTGTTGCCACATGTTTTTCAAGGCCCAGGGTGATGTTTTGAGTGGTGACATAGGCTGCAGTGTACATTTGTAGCCATGTGCTAGTTTTCTCCACCACAGGAAGCACGTGGCACTTGCCTTGTGGCAGGCTTGCAGCAGTGGTGGGATTTAATTGATCTGCTAGGCCTCATCATTGATAGCCCAGACACCATCTTCTATTCCAGCGAGCTTTTACTCATTTGGCTTACTCGATTACAGCAGATGTTTCACATTCATGAGTAGCTGTGTCAAAGCTTTGATTGTCAGATCTACAATTTATAAAGAGCCCATCTCTATATGGCATCTCTCTCTGGGAGTCCCTAGTGAAGCCTAAAGGAGCTGAGGAAAAAAAACTCCAGAGCAATTTATTAGAGGTGAGATAAGAAAAGGATTTAATCATGCCTCCAAGGCACAGAAGTTTCAAAACGCGCGAGCCCCTCTACCTCAGGTGCTTACAATTTATAATAGTGTTTGTCCAATCCCAGGTTTTTCCACGCTCTGGCTTTTGCCCTGGTCCACCCCCAGCCCACCCCTAGGGAATTGGGGCTGGGGTCTTTTCAAGACCACCTACTTCATCACTTGGTCTTCCTTGGAGCACAAAGGGCACACGGTTACCCAGTTCTTGATTGTACTCTGTGGTTTAGGCCAGAGTACAAGTGTTCTTTTAACACACTAGGCCTATCTTGACAAGAAACTAAACATTTTAATGGAATTCAGGGGTATTGATATGGGGAATTGGGGTAAAAGGGTTGGAGAATGTGTGTAGTGACTATGCTAAGGGTAAGGGAAAGGGTAAAGGAATAAATGCTGCTGTTTCTAAAATCTGCTATATAGCTACTTATAAAACTTATAAAAATTAGAAAAATCAAAAAACTAAAAGGACCTTAAGACATGTTTCCTAGGCCCGTTGAGCTAGAAACAGCTCACCTTTTCATTCCCAGTCCACATCCACCTGAACCACTTCCTTTCTGGCAGCCTGATCTGTCTGCTCATTGTTAAGATGTTCTTTGGTGGTGCAACTCTTAGACACGTGAGTGTCTGCTCAATGTATATGCGCATAATGAGGTAGTACATTCTCAAAGTACACCTCATGTAATTTGTCAAGATGTACGGAACAAAGCAACCCTTCCTTACCCAAATCCGGTGCCTCCTGCTTTCTTTTGTTGCTGTTTAATTTCCCCAATTCTTTTTGTATTAGTAAAATTTCATTTCTTGAATAATTCATCAGCATTCATTTTCCCCATTTTTACGAAAATAACCATGTGAAAGCACAGTTGTCTTTACTTGTTACATTTTGATTGCTGCTATTTTAGTCTGCTTCATCTTCACTCAAGCAAATGTGCTGAACAGGTTTATAAAAACACTGGCAATGGAAGCGTAGTGGGAAAGCTCATGGCCTAATCTGTATTTTTATAAGTATAAAAGTGATAAACTGAGTTAAAAAAAGAGTTCAATTTCCAGCTTCAGAAAGAGTTGACACATATTTCTCAATGGATGCAAAGTAGTTTTGCAAACCAGCTTGAACTGAGGTGAGTAGCACACCTAAAATGGTTGTGTTTGAAAAACGATGTGTATATATATGTGTGTGTACAAATACATATAAAAGCTTCCGCTCCTAAAAGATCTTCTTCCTTTGCAGTTGAAACTACTGCTACGTTGCCTGGCAGAAAACAGCTAACAGGTATATTTGGGTTCTGTGGATTTTTTCCCCATTCTTCTGTTTTAGAAAGTGTGTAGGAAGATTGCTGCTGCTGTTACTTTTTAATTCATGGAGATAGCTATGCATATGCAAATATTTGTAAATCAATTATCCATATAATCCTGGTGGCTTATTAGCCAATTTCATGGTGCAAATGGCAGCAGTAATTTTCCAGAGAAAATACAGTCTGAGCAAGGAATCATGAATGATTAGCATTTCAGAAACTCCTTGTTTACCATTTTTAATAAAAAAAACAATCTGGTTTTCCTCAGGGACTTTTGGTATCTCTGATTTAAGTCTTCTACAGGAAAAGGAAAGGCTTTACACTATAATCAGTGTATTGTAAACAACATTATAGGATGACTTTTGAGCTTTGAGAGATGTTGAAATACCTTAAGTATATAGTCCCTCATATTTGCATCCAGCTGTTCTTTACATTATATTTCTGTGATAAGTGTGACTTGACTTGTCTGTGACACTATCAAAAACCACTCAGTGACTGAAAGGGCTAAGTTTCAACTGGCTGTGTGAATCAGATATCAAATTTCCTAATTTATTTTTGATCAAAACACTGACTGTAACAGTATCAAAAATCTAGTGGCCAGTGTTTGCTATATAAATAGTTGGCTGGTTCCTATCAAGACCAGAGGTTCAAACTTGAAATTAGGGGTTTTTTAATGCTGCGTTTTTGCAGGATAGAAAAGAGAACAGATATGTATGGGATAAATTTGAAGTGGAAAGTCTCACTGTTATTATACAAAGTCTGAGAGGAGTTCATACCTGGCTGCAGCCATCTTCTTGTGTATGCTTGATTCCCATTCCCAGAATTAGCAAGACAGGATAGGCATGTGGCTTTCAGGCTAGTGTGGCATATATCTTGGGTCAATGATCTTTAGTTTCTTAACATTATGCAATGCAAACTGTCCAGTATTTCTTGAAAAGAAATAATTTTACATCAAATTCTATTTTAATTCATAAAAATTGTTAATTTTTTAATAATCAGAGATTGTTACATCTGCCTTTTTGACAACCTGGAAGTGTCATTCTGAAAAAGAAGGTGTTGGCCCTCTTCTGGTGAATGCAGTAAACTTTTGATAACATAAAAGGCTGCTGAGGATGATCATGTGTGTTATAATGGTCTTTCCCCCCCCCTTTTTTTTTTTAAATCTGAAACAAAATCTGTAGATTCAGGAGAATCAGCTGCAACAACCATTTCTGGTAAGAAAATCAGGACTTCACTAATTTCTGCAATGTTTTTTATTTCCTGTTAGATAAATCTTCTGCTTTTATCTGAGGTAATACAGAAAAGTTTTAATGTGAGTTCCAACATTCAGTGTTTTCATTATTTATTTTTTGAAGAGAAAATTAATTGTTTCATTCTATTTTGTAATGAAATAGCTTACCTTGTACCTGAAAGCCAGTTGATTTCTTGGTTAATGTATAGTACATACAGTACTCTGGATAGAAGAAATAATAGACAGAAACACACATTATTTTGTTCTTTTACAGATACAGTCTTTCTTTGGCTGTGGTTCGTCTTTAGCAACTGCAACTAATTCAGTATTTGTTGTAGTACATACCAAGCCAAATAATACAGATGAAAGCAGCACTTAGTTTTCACTGCGATTCCTCATACTTTGGCTGCTTGTTAGTTGCATTAGAAAATTAGTTGTCTGCAGGGTTTTTACTTAAGAACCAAATAGGCTTAGCATTTACACTGCATAGGGAATTGAGGGCACTATTGAAAATGCTCAGAATAGCTAGCCTAGTTGAATTAAATGTATCAGAAAGAAAAGTTACTTTTCTCTTTCATATGGAAATGCTGTAGATTGCTTTTTTTCCTTGATGTGCAACTATCTATGCAGAGGCACCAATTTGTCTTTATTTATTTCTTCTAATGACAGTGATGCTTTTAGTAATGAAGTTTGGATAGTATAAACTTCTTCTGTTGTGAAGCTGCTCTGGCCCATGTAAAAAACTCACTGTCATATTGGAGTGATACAAAGTGGTCCTCGAACCATTTTGTGTTTCTGTGCTGACACTTAAAATATGCTCACTAAGCACATCCTTCTGTAGATTTTCTTCTATTGTCTTAATTTAATTTTCTTTTTTTTCCCCTTTCTTTTGATGTAGCTGAAAAAAACTTTGCATCATTATTTTATTTATGTATGGTAACTGACAAAAATAGTGTTATTGGAGAGACAATTTGCCAAAACCAATGTGTCATCTCTGCTTATGAATGTTGTGAGTTCATGCAGGAAAAGGCCCTTGAAATTAAGCAGTTGTTGCAATTGGATATGCAAAATTCATCTGCATCTTCTAAAGGAATAAAATCAATAAAAGGAACTTTTCGATTATCAACTGTTTTCTGTTCAGATACTCAGGTTTTTAAAATAATGTGATCATTATTTCAATTATAGTATTGAAATAATGTGAACATTCTTAACAAGCTTTGGTTTGTTCTTAAAATGGAAATTAGATAAATAATATTCAGTTTGTGTTCAACATTATGTATGCTTGATCTTTTTTTCTCAAAAATTCATAGACCTAAAATACTTTATTAATACAGTTTTTACTTCTTTATCTTTTTTTCCCCCAGAATCCTCTATTGTTACTTTTCTCACCTATCCTGATGTTATTAATGTTTCTTGTATTTAGATTTTGTTAGATTTAGAATTTTTGGCTTTTTACATTTTTATTGATTTTACTGTTTTACATTTTTCTATTCAGATATGTCTTCAGAGGAGACTACACAAAGTGCAGGTGAGAATTTGCATGAAGAGAGTAAGGTTTCAAGGGAGATGTTTGTTGCATTCATGTTTTGGGGTTTGTTTTTTTTTTTTTTTTAATAACTGGGATTTGTTTAGTCCGAATTATTTTCTTACATGATCTTTAAATTTGTCTTTATCTGCAATCTGTATTTTAAGTCCACATGGGTAGGGCTCTGAGGTGCATTTAACTGACACTGAACTGTTGACCTTTCTTTTTTGTTCAAGATGGCTTCCCAAAGCCCAAATTAGACATATTTATTTTTTAGCAAGTGTATAGTTTTTTTGTATATCTACAGATAGTGTGTTTTCTATGCTTTCTGACACTATTTAAAGTATTTTTCAGAAGTAAAATGTACACTTCATTCCTTAAGGGCACTTATATATGTTCTTGCAATGAGTTGCCAAATAGGATCAGTAAAGACTCAGTCAGAAGAACTTGCTACCCCTTTCTTTCCTGATTTTTGCATTTGAAAACAAGGAGTAGGTTCATCCCGTGTCAATACAGGTTCCTCCATGCCTGTGATGTGAGCTAGAGATCCTGCTACTCTTCATTGCTGATGGAAAGACACATTTTCAGAACATCATTCAATTTAGGCTGAAGAGCCCATGTAAAATGGGATAAGTGAGAATCACACTGTAAAAACACTGCTTTCTCCTCTGAATAATAGAGAGTCTGGAGTCACTTTTTTTATGGGGACATAAACAAGTGATTGGATGGATCTTACTCTGCTGCTTTTGTATTTCTCATGCTGCAAGTAACTTAATCCCCTTATAAATCATCATATATTTACACTTCTCCTAGGAAGACGGAGTCCAAAGTAAAAATAAGAAAGCTTATTTTTGTGACATGTATTTCATAGGCTTCTGCAGTTAAAATGTGAAAACTTTAAACTTTTTTCTTTTCTTTTTTTTTTTAACAGAAACTCTTCGAATTACTGATTATTACTCCACCACAACACCAGGTAGGATTCATGTATCACCACTGCTCTTCTTTTGTGCTTCTCAAAATTTCAGTTTGCATTGAGTTCAGGAAGTCTGCTCCCAAATATTTTTAATAGGATCTTTTTTCTTGGTATTGTGGTGTGTCATATTATCAGTCTGCCTTACTTCACTTCTCCAGTCTGGCAGAAGGACTAATTCTAGAATGCTTGTCTAGATGACTGCATATAGAAGAATTTGGTTATTTTGTAAGTCAAATCAGCAGGTTACCACAAAGATGTAAGAACCACAATCTCGGGGACCACGTTTGCTTAAAAAAAAATCCTCATGCTTTTTAGTAGACAGAAGCAAACTGAATAAAGTCATGATGTTTGACCTCAGGGCAAGAAAAGTAGGACCAGGAGTAGACTGAATTTAATTTTTTAATTATCCATATAGGAGCTGGGTAGACCCACTAGAATGTATTTACCCTGAATTAGTGCAAGTGGAAGAGGAACTGGCTTGGAGCTGATACAAGTTTTGTAACTATTTCATTGCCAACTGCCAACACAAGGAACAGTAAATTTCTTGTCCTTTATTTTGATATTATACAACAGAGTCATCTGTTTACAGTACCCTTGATTTAGGATCAGTGTTATTTCTTAGCAGCGTAGGTAGTATTAAAAATATGGAAAGTATTGAGCGGCCAAAAAGTTGCTGTAACTAAACAAAGACACATTCTACTGGATGAGAGCATACATGTTTGTTGTCATCATAGTTGAATTCTATCAGGTTGTAGCTCCATGCTATCATAAGTAGCCATAGTAGGATCCTCACAATCAGATAATGTGCTGCCTAGTGATTGAATTCTCTGATATTTGAAGAGCTTATTAATACATTGATTTCTGTTTCTATTTGGATTTAATAAAGAAAAAAAAGAAAAAAAATGAGACCACTTGCATGTAAGTCTTTTGTGGAAACTGTTACAGAAAATTATTCAAAATTAATTAGTCAAAGCCAGCATGTTTCTGAATACCAAGTCTTGAAAAATGTCTTGGTAAGTGCTCTAAAGGAATGAAACCTAGTATGTCAAATATTTCTAAAAGGTAAAGGCATTTACATTTAAAACATTAAATGATTGTAAATGTGTGTGTCAATATTGGATTTATGTTCAACTTTTTTACTCATTAGTTGTTTTTTTTCCCCTCCCCAAAAAAACTACAGCAGGCAAAACTATTGTATGCAACATAACACGTGTCTGTAATTATTCAGGTTAGTGGTTTTCTTTTTCCTTTTATTCTTACAGAAAATGTGTCCAATTATTTTATATCCTGAATAATGAAGCAACTTTTAGTTCCCATGTAAAAGCCAGGTCTGTAATAAATTTTCTTGTGAATTTAGAGAGATTTTGTATAATTTCTAAAAATACCAAATGTGGGTTTTTTTCTTTTACAGGAACGTGTAATCTATTATTTCTGATTCTTGTTTTCTTATCACACACAATTGCAGATAAGAATTACAAACCTGAGAAAAAAAGAAACTAGTATGCTATGGTAGATGCTAATGTCTGCCACACTGAGTCTAACTGCCAGGAATAGAAGTTGAAATACTGTTTAGGAGAATTATTTTAAGAGCCTACTTTTATTTTAAAAGTGTCATGTGACAGAACAGACAAAGGCAAGTGGAAATGGCAGTCATGTTCCCTTTGTGTGTACTAAAAAAAACAAAGTAAAAGATGAGCAGCTTCTCTGAGACATACTTAAGAAAATGAAGTCACTTCTACCAAGTAGCCATATGCTGAGTGCTTCATAGATTAGAGTATCTGCCCCCCCTTCCTGTAAATTTTCCCTGGTGTTTGACACAGTAAACTCCTACATGATTTGGGTGATGTCATATATGCATTCCTGTTTACTGCTTTTTCTCTATCGTCTGCACTGAATGTGTGGATGCAGGAAGAAAGTGTTGTGGGAGTTCCTCTTTGTCTCCAAAACTGGCCTATGAGCTCTCAAGGACTGTTGAGTGATGGTTTGAATTATAGTATCCTGAAAGTTCTTTAATTCCCAAGGGAGTGATTTTTAAAGTATTACTTTGCCTTTATCCACACTTTTTATTCTCACTGTGGGAGTTGGAATTGCATTAATAGTAATGTACAGTGCAGTTTTTCTGTTTTGGGGAAAAGAATTGCTAGAAGGAATTTAGGGACAGCCAGCAAAATTAAATATACAGAAAATAAATAGCTATTGAACTAGTTAATTTGTTGAAATAGTAAGTGAAGAGATGGAAGAACAGCTGCAAAAATATGGAAGCTAGTTCTTATTTCCCTTGTATCCTAACACAAGACAGTACATTTTTAAATTCTCAAGTTTACATCATGTGTTTTAGTGTTGATTTTCTTAACTCTTTTTGCTTTTGGTTTTAGTGTTTTATGTGGGCAAGGTAAAACTTAAAGCAAGTGAAGAAAGTAATACGTCACTAAGTGTAGAAATTGTAAGTATTCTTTCTTTTAAAACTTTATTGTACAGAAGGTTGAAATTAAATTCGTTGTCTACACTTAAGATACTCTTACCTTTACATGATTCTTACTGTGTTTGCAGTACAAGGTACTATTTGCAGTGGATGGATCTATTCTCTCTTAAACAGCTGCTTTGCAACTAAATTTTAGAATTCCACCTAAGTAAACTTCCTACAGTAAGGAATTTCCTGTATTCTTTGTATAGCCACTGAAAGAGGGGGAAACCATGGGAAATCTGGAGAGAGGAACTGCCTGATTAAGAATCTACATTTCGGCATACAGGATCTGCCTTTGGAGACTAATTTAGGCACCTGCCTTTCAAAGGCAAGCATCATTAGATGGCAACAGTGTGGGCATAATTAAAATTAGATTGCATCCTGGAAGTAATGCATGTTGAGACTCTCATAAATAGTTTTATGCTTTTTGCATATTTTTGATTATGCTTTTGCATAATCTTTCTATACTTTTTGGCATGTGGTTAATCAGTTATTAATTTCGCAGTAGGCCTATGTGACATGAGTGTGTCCACTTACACAAGACAACAGAGGTTTAAGAAGACAGTATCGTGGAAAGCAAGGACCATATAGATGGAGCACTGAGTTGGAGCAGGGATATACCCCTGGCAAAGGCCACCCCTACACTCTGTTGTGTTTCAGTGGTGATAGTGCCCTGAAACTGTCCTAGGGTATTCACATGAAGCCTACAGCTACTAGAAAAACTGGTGTACATCTCTTGAAACTCTTTTATTTTTAGGATACTATTTCTTAGGTAAAGCCAATAGCATGTGTGTTAGATTATGCTTTTCCTCATGGTGTTTGCTGCTTGCATGAAATGTTAAAATAACTAGTAATGGTGGTAAGCAGAAGAGCATAGGAAGCAGATCTGTAAAGGGTTTTTAGATAAACCTTAGTGTATCCCCAGGCCCTAATGCTATACAATATATATTTAGTTCAGTTCTATCATGTCTTTCACCTCAGTTCATGACTTCTTACTCCCAGCATTCTGCCCTCTGTTACTTATGTCTGTTATGGAGCTTGTCACATTGTTGCACTTATAGTTACAAAGTTCATTCAGTGTCTGGTCTAAGCTGTCTTTGTTGCAAACGAAGCCGAATTCCTCTTTTTCCAATATGAGATATGGTGGAGTCACTATTGTATTGCCCATATCATTTAAAAATCAGATCTTATTTTTTGCTCCATACTAGATCAACAATTCCTTTCATAAGCTGTGACAACAATGGTATGATAAATATTTGTTGCAGTATATTCATGAGGAAACACACTTCCTATATTTGTAATTTCAACCTATTAAAATTTGTGAAATGCACATTTTTCTTTTAAGGCTAAAAGTTACTGGTTGTACTTACCCTTGGAATCTTTCTTTCTAACAGATTAATAACATAACCACCAGCAGTCAAGTTAGTAAATTAATTTCAATTCCAGCATCTGCTCCCCAAGAATTGAGGTAAGTAATTTTGAATAAGGATTGAAATCTTCATTATATTTGAAAAAGACAAAGTGAGATCTACCATGTGTTGAGCAGACTGTTATTCCTGCACTTTAAAAATTTCAGGAGTTGTAAGTTACTGCTCTTTAACATAAAGCTCCTAGTGGTTAGAATAGTCTTAGTTTATGTACCACTAGAGTTCTTTTAAAAAATGGTATACTTACTGATTTCCTTTTAGGTTCTTCTGGTTCCTTGGGGCTCAACAAGGCCTGAAGTCCTTCTTGTTTATATGCTGCTGATCTTAGTAATAGTAGTAGTAGTAATAATAATAACAATAATAATAACAATAATAATAATACCACCTGAGAACATGAGTTGTGGATTGTTGAGAATGCCAGTCTGGCTGCTGCTCTCCATGAATAAATGGTTTCTATAATTTCAGGGTAGGTCTGTCTGGTAGGAAGTTATGAAGAGAACTTTCACAGCTGCATGTTCTCTAATAAATATTCTTGAAGTCATATCTATGTTTTTATTTTGGTGTAGCTTTTTCTTTCACAGTCTTTGTAAGGAGGGGTTTGAATGAATGTATATTTACTACTACTTCCAAAACTTGCCCCGAAAATCAAAAAGATGTAATTGGCCAACAAATCTTGTTTGTAGAATAAATCCATATTTCTTACTCATTCTGTTTCTATGGCTTTGAGCGTAGATTTAGAATTCTGTTCCAAATGCTTGCTTGCCAAAAGGTAACATTAAGATCTATCTTTTTCTCTTTTAAATAACTTTTACAATGGGTTCATGTTAAAATATGATGACAGAGGTTTGTGTAGTCAACTTTTAAAATGTTTAATGCTTTGAAAAGTGATTTTACAGTATTAGAACTGGCATGACTTTAAAAAATCACTGATCAACTGCAAAAATATCTTTTTTCTGTGTAATTTTTTTTTTATTTTAATGTTGTAACTGTTTTTAGAAACATAACTAAAAATCCTCCATAATGGTAACATTTTATTTTAAAGCATTTCAGAGTTCAACAAAACCTTGCAAGCAGTAAGTGAGGTAAGACTACTGATTGTTGTTACTGTTCGAAAAACTTTTTTCCAACTTACTTCTGACAAAGTATCACTCTTGCTTTCTCCTGATAAAACAATTTTTGCCTGTTATCATTTGTCGTTACAGTCCTCTGTTATGGAGTGCAGTGCAGAAAACCAGAGGTTTGTTATTAAATTTTTAAAGATTAAATATTTAAAAGCTCGTATATTGTCTTGTGATACATGCAGCATAACTCTACAACAGAAGAAAAAACAATCTCTCTAGGACTTTAAGCTTAAGAAACAGGCTGAAGAAATATCTGTAGGTTAACAAATTCTGATTTCATTATTCTCCCAGCAATAGTGATTTTTAAAAAACTTTTTAGAGTTTGTAGGGTTTTTTTAACCAAACTGTGTTGCTTTCATTAACCTGCTGCTGAAGCACAGACTTGCGTGCCATATTCTTCTGCATCTCAGTATTAGCTGAGCCTTGTAGCAACTGGGAGCACCAGATTTCCAGAGCTCGTGAATACAATGCAATCTTTATGACTACATTATTATCTTTACAAAAATTATCAACTCTTTAACAGCTAACATTGATTAGGGAGGATCCCATTTTTAAGAATCAACAGTGTCTGTAGAGATAAGGGATAATAAGCTGACACAAACCGATGTGTTACTCTTCTAATTAGCCTGCCATAGTGATTTATTGCATTACAAATATGTCCAAATCTGACAGAGCCTAGGAAAAATGTGCTTTCACCTTTAGCATTTGGGCTAATGTGCTTTCACTTATTATTTGATGTTAGTTGCACGTGTTTTAAAGATGAGGCAACTCTGTTTCTTGAGTCTGAAGCTTTTTCTTCTCATTGTAGTATACACTGCAATTTCATAATGAAGCTGGCAGAGAGAGAGAATATAAGCAGTTTAACAAACAAAGCAAAAATAAGCCAACTTGGTAAGTCATGTTATAAACACAGTCTCATCACAATTTTATGTCTTTACATGTGACTTCCAGGTAGCTAAAAGAAAATATTGTTACTTATTTTTAGATAAAAATATTTTTGTTGTTGAACAGTATAAATACATAAAAATGAAGCTTTCTGATTTTTGGGTGGGTGGGTGATAGAAATAACTTTTTAAAAAATTTGGTATGAAATTACTGGCTACTTTAATAAAGCACATTTTTGAAAGGATTAGGTGTAAAATTAGCTGAGAACATAAATGTGTTGCCAAAATGATGATTAAAAGGTTTATTAAGGTTTGTTAAGTTTGTTAAGTTTTCTTAGTGATATCATGATAGTATGGAGTAGTATGGAGTAGTGGTTCATACCATTTGTCTTTGTTTCAAAAGCTGTATCTTTGCATTTTTGTTTGTTTACAATAACAAAAAGAGAAATCTGAACTTGTCAGGCTTTGAGCAAAAATCTAGGGGTATGGCAATATTACTTTTGTTTTGCAAAAGTAATTTCAGAAAAAAATCAAAATAAATTATGCAGTAAATACTGTTGTTTACATACATAATGCACAGGGTTAAATATTTTACTTAACAATATTAGTAGGTGTTATGCTTCAGGATAAACTAGGTTAATGCTTCTTTGTCACATCAGATCGGTGCTGCTGTTCATCACCAAAGTATTGTTCCTTGACTGCTGAAGAATTACAAATGTAGTAAGTATAAACACAAAATTTGACTTTCTTATTTCCTAAGTTTCCTAATACATTACTACAGTCAACTTCCATGCTGCAGTGTAATAGCCAGGAAGGACTCCTCAAGAAAAAGCTGACAGTCATTTTCCTGTATAGCTCCTTCTCCATTCCTCCCTCTTTCCCTCCTTTCCCTTCTTTTCCTTTTGTGTTCAGCATCAGGTCACCTCCAGAACAGGCAGCAAGGGCAGTAGTAGTATTTATGAACTTGCTAGTTAACAACTACAGCAAAATAGAATGTCAGAACCCTCAAAATGTTAGAGCATGAAACATCCAAGCTGATTGTTTTTTAAATATACCTTATTAGTATGTCCATATAATTCATATATATAACTTATTTTCTTTAAAATAGGAACAATGTTAAAATTAACATGCATTTTTGTGCTTTTTTTTTCTTTTACAGTACTATACAAGTGCCACCTCATTCTATATGGGTTCCTTTCCCTCATTCTCCTTCTCTCTCTAAAAAGACTTCCCCCAAATCTAATACTTTTATTTCCTCCACTATGCTTTCTGCTAAACAAAGCCCCACAATTAGACCACTGATCACACCATTCACAGAAACTCCTTTTTCTGGACCTCTCTCCACATCTCCCACTACAAACCCTCTTGCTGACACTTCTATGTCTTCCACCATTGTTACCACTACACGTTCCTTTTCTGAGTCTGTTGCTCAATCTACCACGCCAACTTTTTCTTCTGTAGCTTCTAATAAATCTGCCACTAGTTCCACACCTGCAACAAAATCTGTCACTAATGCTGCTTTCTCAATTAAACCTAATTCTGCACACCTTAGCAAGCCTTTTACAATACTTTCTCCTTCTGTAGGTTTCACTAAACATTCTGCACTTTCCTCTTCTGAGCTTCCCCACAAACTTCCAATTGTAAATCGCCACTTTGAGACTATCACCAAATCTGTTGCACAAATTCCTCCTGCTATAACTCATCTTATATCTGGTAACAAAAATATTAGTACAGTACCTATTCTTCCCTTTACTCCTTTCACAATGTCTTTGACCCCTACTGTTAGTCCTGTCAACCATTCTGTCTCAGCTTCTCGTCCTCATTCTACTGTTGATGGCCATGGGAGCACAGGTAAATATGACAAGTAAATTATTTTTTTTTTATTTTAATGCCATGTACTGGATTTGCTTTTAAACTTTATTAAACGAGGTTATATATATGTGGGGTGACCTGGCAGTTACTGTGAATACTTTGGATGTGAGTGTTGATCTGCTGGAGTGTAGGAAGGCTGTGCTGAGGGATCTGGACAGGATGGATTGATGGATCAAAGCCGATTTTATGAAGTTCAACAAGGCCACGTGCTGAGTCCTGCACTTGGTTCACAACAACTCCATGCAACACTCCAGACATAGGGAATAGTGTCTGGAACACTGCCCAGCAGAAAAAGACCTGGCAGTGTTGGTCGACAGTGACTCAACATGAGCCAGCGTGTGCCCAGGTGGCCAAGAAGGCCAGTGGCATCCTGGCTTGCGTCAAAAATAGCATGGCAGGCAGGGAAGTGATTTTCCCTCTGTACTCGGCACTGGTGAGGCTGCACCTTGAATCCTGTGTTCAGTTTTGGACCCCTCACTTCAAGAAAGACATTGAGGTGCTTGAGTGTGTCCAGAGAAGGGCAACAAAACTGGTGAAGAGTCTAGAGCACAAGTCTTAAGAGAAGCGGCTGAAGGAGCTGGGGATATTTAACCTGGAGAAGAGGAGACTCAGGGGAGACCTTATTGTTCTCTACAACTACCTGAAAGAGGGTGTAGCCAGATGGGGGTCTGTCACTTCTCCCAGGCAACCAGCAACAGGATGAGAGGACATAGCCTCAAGGTGCACCAGGGGATGTTCAGGTTGGACATCAGGAAGAATTTCTTTGCAGGAAGGGTTGTTAAGCATTGGAATGGACTGCCAAGGGATGTGGGGGAGTCACCATCCCTGGAAATGTTCAAGAAATGAGTGGACGTGGCACTTAGTTGACAGGGTGTGACTGTTGGTAAAATGCTGAACTTGATGATCTTGGAGGTCTTTTCCAACCTGAATGATCCTATGATTCAGTTTCATGTGAAAAACCTGAGACAACTCTCACGAGGTGTACACTTATTTTAAAACACATTCTGATGCCTTTGGCCATGGTGAGTGATACCTCACCCTACAAAGGGGTTTGTAACTGTCATGGATTAGGTACTGTACTAAGTTCCCAACAGCACAAATTTCTTTTTGGCAGAAAAAATTTATGTCAGCGAGCAAGGTAGCTATTTTTTTTAAACTAAGCTAGTGTTTAAAATATTGCAAATTACTGTTGGGTCATCCTTAAAATACTACTGTTGATTAGGAATATTCTTAGTGGCTATGTATTTTCATGTTAAGATGGTACACATCTTTACAAGCTTCTTTTTGAATTTCTGACATCTTGATTTTATTCTACCTTCAGGCATCAAGTGGCTATAAATCCAAAATAATAGGTTATTTAATATCACTAATGGTCTGATGTCCTTGAGGATCTTTGCAATCAATAAAATGTGGAATTAATATTGGCAATTTGAAACCTTACCTTATGTTTTTATGAGATTTAAATTATTGCTGTCTGCAAAGTATCTGACAGGGAGAAAAAGGGATTCTGTCTCACATAACTCATTGAAAGACCTTACAAGCTGTGATAGGTTTGTTAATCGCAGAATCACAGAATATGCTCAGTTGGAAGGGACCCACAAGGATCATTAAGTCCAACTTCTGACCCTGCACAGGACACCCCAAGAATCACATCACGTGTCTGAGAGTGTTGTCCAAATGTTTCTTGAACTCTGTCAGGCTTGGTGCTGTGATCACTTCCCTGGGGAGCCTGTTCCAGTGCCCAACCACCCTCTGGGTGAAGAACCTTTCTCTAATACCCAACCTAAATGTCCCCTGACATAACTTCAGGCCATTCCTTCTGGTTCTGTCACTGGTCACCACAGAGAAGAAAGAGACCAGTGTCTGCCCCTCCTCTTTCCCTCACAAGGAAGTTGTAGACTGCAATGAGGTCTCCCCTCACTCTCCTCTTCTCCAGGCTGAGAACTTAACTTTTCTGCTTCTCAAAGCTTACTTCATTTGCTGAACATAGTGTTTAACTAAATACACACCTTTTCTTTTGTCACAGGAAAAACACCTACCACAAATACAACTTCTGTATCTACCACCATTAGTATCACCACAGCTGAGCAAATCGTGTCCAAAATAGAAAATGATTTAGCAGCTGGAAAAGTAGAGCCAAAAGATGTAGAAAGGATGGTTAATGAGGTTAGCAGTGTTCTGACTGCTTCTCAGCCGTTACCACCCCGAATTTCTAAAAGGTATGTCACTTTGGCAGTAGATTAAAGATGTGTTGTATTAACTGTCTTGATAAATTAGCTTCAGCAAGTTTCATTTTTTTAATAATCATAATCCAAAAGAATATTTCTTGTTCTTTAATGTACTTACAAAATGGAAGGACTGTCATTCTAAGGTTATCAGCTCTACTATAATGTATTGCCATGGAAAACTGTATTTCTTTTTGTGTTGACTCCATAATAAGTGAGCAGAGTCAGCTGTATTTTACACTGCACTTGGATTGTTGCTCCATAACCACAACTTGCCTGAGAATTTTCTGTGTATGTGCTTGGTAATATTAACTGTACTTTTTCTTAACAGAATTATAAAACTGGTGGACTATATTGGCTTACAATTGAAACTTTCAACATCATCTGCTGCATTTGTCTCCCCTTCCTTGGCTCTGGCAGTTGTCAAAACCAACAGCATGCGCTCCAACCAAATGTCTTTCGCTGTCCAGGACTCAGCTGATCTCCAGGTTAAACACTGATAATTCTAAATATTTACAAATTGTCAAATATTTATTTTTAAGTATTTATGGTTTTATATTTATATGAAAGCGAGTTTGTTCTGTGTTTATGTCACAGTTTCAGGATCTTTTATTTGTGTTCATTTCAGAGAAAAAAATATTTTATTTTTTAAGCCCTCCATAGTTTTTCCTTTCTATTGTGTAAATAGGTGTAGGAGAGCAACCGACTTAGCAGAAATTGGCATAACTAATAAGCTGTTAGAGAGGGTGCAGCCAGAATGGACAGAGTGCTTGGTGGAATAACTTCGCCTCGAAAACCTGGAATCATGAGTCATTCATTCATCCACCATGACAGTCCTGACATTTGTCAAGGAGTGTTGCCAAATGGCTTCATCTGGTAGAAGGAGATTAATTGCAGAGGGTTCCAGGAAAGAACTATTATGTGTGTTGTTTGGATAATGAATGATACTAGGATGTTTGTCATTCATGACTAGTCGGTCTCATCAAGAAAGAAGTGCTTAGAAAGTTTGGATCCACTTTGTCTCATTCAAAACTTCCTTCCTGGTTGAGGAATTAATAATTTGGACAATACCAGCCTTGGAGGCTTAAGCAAGGAGAGATGGAAAGTTTTGCACAAATTCTGACACATCCTGCCTCCTCAGAGATGGAAATAGCTTAATGTAGTGTGAGCCATAATTAGTACTGGAACTTTTCTGTGATACTGAAAGTGGTATAAAATGTTAACATTAGAGTTCTTTTCTATTTCTTAGCAATATGTAGTGCATGAATGTGAGGTGACTAGGAGGTGGTAGTGCTGAAATATAGCAACAGATAGTTGCTAAGTAATGATTTTTTTTTAGATTTCATGGCACTGGCAATGACATACAGAATATTTTCAATAACTATCATCTACTTCAAACTAGAGCAACAGGAATGCTTTTGTAGAATTCATTTAGGATTTCTTTGGTGGCTGTCTAAACCAGTGATCTCTGAAGTGGGGTTTGAGTACCCCAGGGTGTGCACACGACAGTCCATTGCAGTGTGGGAAGAAAATTTTACTTATATGAATAATAAAAAAAATATATTTAAAAATAATGTCTAATCTCATTTTAATTTTTTAAAATATATTTTATAAATTGTGTAATATATTGGTACAGTAGTACATACATATAACTTATAAGTAGTTATATACTGGGGCTCACGCTCAAAAAATTTTAGAGGATGCATTTGGAGTCCACTTCTCTAAACAGAAGAGTTAAATCACACTTTTAGGGCACTGTGGGGAGTTCACACTGTTACTCCTGTTACAACCATTCTCTGAATAATCAGATAATTTCTTTCTTCACTTCTACTGATGTTTCATATCTCTCAGGGACTCTGAGGTCGATGATATTTGTGACTAATGTGCGACAAGAGAATGCTGAGAGATTTTGTACTAAACAAAGCTCTCTGGCCTTTAAGTACAGCATGCAAAACTGGGTGAAAATTCAGATCTTTTTTGTATAATGTTAGATCACTAAGGAATTCAGATATCTGAATTATAACTTATCCATGGGGTTTTTTTGTCATTTTTGCCAGATGATCAAAAAGTTACGTTTTACATCCTTAGATTCTGCTTAATCTACTGTACTTAAAAACTGACTGACAAACAATGGCTATTTACACTTTTTCTGAATTCTTACATACTTCCTCTGGGGTATAAAAATTCTTTGCCTTTGCAGGCTTCCATGCTGTGAAATGTTGATCTCCCTACACAATTACATAGGCCTATCTGGGTTGTTGCACTTCACTTTTTTCAAATCAATATTATCTACTACAGTGGTGTGTTCTGTCCCTGTAAGCAAGTGGTTAAAGCCGGATTATTTTCAATGGTAGGCAGACCTGAAATGGAATGCATTCTTTTCAGTCCTGTAGATGCTATTTATGCCTTGGAACAGGAAAGGAATGAGAGCAGCAGTGAGTTTGTGACAATGATTAGAGAGATACATATTTGGAAATTTTAAACTGAAAATAAGTGATAATTTATTTATTTGGAGACTGAAATGAAGCATAATCCTGGCATTTATTTTTCAGATCTCTCTAGGAGTTCAGGCCATTAATGATTTAAATAATCTCGGATCAATTGCACTTCCTTCATCATTGCTGACAAATTTACCCACTGAAGAATTGGACTTGGCTTCTAGAATTATATTCAACTTCTTTAAAAAGACCACTGTGTTCCAGGTATTTTTTTGGTCCTCTGTTCCTAAGGGTTTCAAACTCAAGCCTAGTGCAAAATAAAATATGAATAGACTTTTTCCCCACAAAACACATTTTAAAAGTTCTGATTTAAAAAGTAATTGTTTTTTGTCCAGTGCTTACTCTGCATAGTAACCGAACTTGTGGGTGCTGTACTCTAGTATTGCTTCCTTTAAGATTTTAAAACTGGTTATTTTTTTTGTTGTTCCAGGATCTGTCCTTGAAGAATGCATCTTTAATCAGCAATGTTATATCATCAAGTGTTGCCAATCTCACAATTCGCAACTTAAAGGCAAATGTTACTGTCACTTTACAGAATATCAAGCCTAATCAGGTATGATTTACATTTTGGCAGACTTAAAGTACAATTTTGTTGCCTCCACTGAAGTTGTTATAGAGGAAGTAGGGTACTAAGAATGCAGATCAGTGGACATTTCACCTTTTTCTGGACAGTTAAAATCATTCATCTTTGTTTATTTACTACTGGTATAAATTTTGGTTCTCAAATTATTTCAGGTAATTTTGTTCTATCACCCAACCATCCAGCTTTTATCTTTTTTATTTACCCTTCTGTTTTATTCTACAAAGAATAAAACCTCTTAGATGGAAAACTGTGGGTTTCTTTGGAAGATGCTGCAGTCATGACAATTGTAGGTTCTGCATGGCCAGAAAGTAATAAAAGTTTTTTTCTTAGGGGAACTGAAACACAGGATTGTGTCATCTGGAAGTATTAGGACTCATACACACCATCTCTTTCTTAAATGAGCATCAAGGATTGAAGTCTTCTATCCCAAATATTAACAGAGTTTAAAATACTAAATTATTATAAACTGAAAAATGTAGGGATTCCACTAATGCACTTGAAGCTTTTTTCAGGAGCTGTCTTAGTGTAGTGTTTACTTATATTGACATAATAGTGAGTTTTGAGACATAACCATAGAAGTATTAGTATTCATAGCAGTATAGTAAATTGCTTCTGCTATTTTTAGAGCTCCCATGAGTGGAGGGAAATCTATATGTAAACATTTAACAACACAGTAATAGAAAGTGATAAAATTTTTGCAAATGAAAAGGTTTTTCCTTTTATGTGTGATCATGCCCTCAATACTTACAAAATCAAGAAGGATGAGAAATTCCAAGAATTTGTGTAGTGTGGGAAGACAATGAAAGAGCATTCAGAATGTTCTACCAGGAACAAAATCTTTGCATAAGCATGAGAGCTAGCTCCCATATGGTGACTTCAAATTTGTTCAGCATATTTGCAATATTAATCCATTCTATACACCTAAATTAATTTTGTATTCATGTAAAACAGGCATATTTCCTGTATAGAATATTTATTCTTGCTTGCATTTTGTAGATAATTTATAAATCATTTGATCCTAAACTCATAGTTTGTAATTTTTTTTCCTTTTTACCTCCTGAACAGGATAATTCAACAGTTAGATGTGTTTTTTGGGACTTTAATAAAAATGGTAAGTACTGTAGATCACCCAAGATACTGTGTTGTTTTAGCTATGTTAACCCATGTTAATATAAATAAAGCCTTTTATGAATAACAAAGCTGCTTTCTTTAACAGGTGGACATGGAGGCTGGTCACATGAAGGTTGCATAGTTAAAGAAAGTAGAGTAAATGAAACAGTCTGTTCATGCAACCACCTCACGAGTTTTGCTGTTTTGATGGTAATTATTTTTAAAAATTATGCAATTTTACCCTGGTTCAAGTACACATTTAAGCAGGTGTTGTCTTAAGCAAATGAGGACCCAATAAGCACATACTACCTATGAAATAATACTCGGGTTCTATTCACTTCAGTGTTACTACGTATTAGACACATGCTTAAGCTACTAGTTGAATAGGAATCCATGAGTTTCACTGGAGTAAAAAAATTCCTAAAGTGCTACAGCTTTTACATTTAGGCAGTTTTTTGTGTTCTAGGAAATAAAATTTAGGAGAAATCAAATTTAAACCAAGTTTTTAATCAAATGGGTTTTCACAATTAGAATCACAGAATCACAGAGTAATATCTCGAGTTGGAAGGGACTCACAAAGATCGTGGAGTCCAACTCCCTTCTCTTTACAGGACTAGATTGGCTTTTTTGTTTTTCAGTTAACCTTTTATAAAATCCATGATGAAAAGAATGGTTTACTTTTTTTTTTTTCAATTGCAGAGGGAAATGTGCATTTGGGATTTTTTTGACCTTTTTCCATTTAATAAACATGTTCTCTGAAATTAACTTCTGTTTCTGTTTTAGAACTTGTATGGAAATACTCCTTTGAATCCCACACAAGAATTGGTACTGACTTTTATATCCTACATAGGCTGTGGCCTCTCTGCAATTTTTCTTTCTGTTACTCTTGTGACCTACATAGCTTTTGAGTAAGTACCTGTTCAACTAAGCTCCCATTACTCTTCAATTATGATTGATTGTACTCTTCATTGCAAAGTCCTTTCCAACAGTTATGGATTCTGTCTCCATTAATAATGCACAAATTTGGCCAGTTTACCAAGAAGGTGTTGATTCAGTCTTCAGGAATGTTAATCTTATAAACAAGTGAATTATCATGAAGCTCTATGCAGTCAGAAGTGAAGAAGTAGCACTCTGACATGTTTTATAATGGATTATCATAATAGAAGTGTGAAGGAATGTGTTTAACATACAACATATAGAAAACAGTGCAGAATTGTAGCATTTTAAATGCATTTGTATTCTTTGTTTATTTTCTCATTATTCTGTCGCTAAAGACTTGTCTCTGTCAAAGCTTTAGAAGCCCAGTCAAAAGCCTAATCTAGTATAATGATAAAGAACAGTCACATTTTGGGTTTTGGAAGCACTGTAACAAGAAGTCCAACATACCATGTAAAAAAAAATAACCATGGCACTAAACTCAAAGACTCCTAATTATTGTTTGTATTTATGTAACTTTTTCTAAAAAAACTTTATCCATACAGGCTGCTAATTTGGAAATATTTTTTAAATTATTCTCTCCATTTATAAATCCAATATATGAAGCATTATATATGAATGAAAACATACATTTTTTTTCTAGGCATTTGTGCACTAAGGACTGCAAGAGAGGAAATAAGCCAGGGATCCATGGACAATTGATGTCATGACACTGGTTTGCTTTTTTTTAGGAAAATCCGGAGAGACTACCCCTCCAAAATACTTATTCAGCTGTGTGCTGCATTACTTCTGCTCAACTTAGTTTTTCTCCTTGACTCATGGATTGCACTGTATGATACACGAGGCCTATGCATTGCAGTTGCAGTATTTCTTCACTATTTCCTCCTGGTTTCCTTCACCTGGATGGGCCTGGAAGCTTTCCACATGTATTTGGCCCTTGTGAAAGTCTTTAATACCTATGTACGGAAATACATTCTTAAATTCTGTGTTGTTGGCTGGGGTATGTAGTTTTTTTTCCCCTTTTGTATGCTAAGTAGATAATTCCTCTTACCAAGTATTTCAGTGAATCTGACACAGTTCAGAAATGAAAATTAAGCAATCATTAAAGGTTATGACTTTGCAGTGACCAGGTATTCATTATCAGTGAACCTGATCCTGTATGTTCCACCTTACTGAGGTATGGACAGCCCCCCAGCTGCAGAACTGAAGCTTCTGCAATGCAAATTGATAATGAATTTTCTTTGTGCTAATACGATAGAAACAATTTTTAATGGGCATACTTCCATTTCCATTTACCAGACAGATGGTGTGAATTGTATTGGAAGAATAAATGCCAATAAGTATATATATTGCATTTCTGGGATAGCACTGTTGCTAACAAAAAGCAGCAAAACAGATGTAACTGGATAGAGGATGAAGAGATCCTGGGCCTGATTGTTGTCTCTGGCCATTTGAGTAAACCTGAGCCAAGGCACTAAAATGAATGGAATTGTTTTCTTAAAACATACATAAGAAAGAAAATCAGGTATCCAATACTTGATATTTTAAATCAGTTTGATGGCATTTGTTGACTTATTCAGAAAGTTTTGGAGCTAGATATGGAGAACTCCTCTTGTTTCTTTGCAAGTTGTTCTCCTGAGCAGTTTGACAGCTGCAGTTTTTAGATTCTTTCAGACAGCTAGTAGTTAACAGAATTCAACAGATGAATTTCAAAAACAAGTTGTAGATTTCATAGAAAAATATAATTTCAAGTCCTCATAATGCTGTCTTCGTCAGGATTTTCACTTTTGTGTTTGCTCATAATATTTCAGGGTTACCAGCATTAGTTGTGTCCATTGTGTTGGCAATATCACCGGATAATTATGGACTTATAACCACTGGAAAGGTTTCAATAAATGGACCTGATGAATTGTGAGTTAAAGGGAGGTGTTTCGGGGGGGGGGGAGGGAGGTCCTACAAAATTGGGTTTTCTTTAAAGTAAAGGTGGGGAAGGGAAGGAAGCAGTGGTAGTGCTTTGAAATGATACAGCTCTACAGTATATCATGTGTTTTATGGTTATTTCCCATAGGAAGGACCATACCCTTTGACTAGAAGAACTTTTCTAAAAAGGCAAAAATGATTTGCATGTGCAACAAATTACATGTTTATCTCCTGTTTATTTTACTTAATTTCTCTTTCTGATAATGGTTAACAGACTGTTCTTTTGTTCTAGCTGCTGGATTAAAAATAGAATTGTCTTCTATATTACTGCTGTGGGATATTTTTGCCTAATATTCCTGATCAATATCAGCATGTTCATTGTTGTGCTGATCCAGCTCTGTCGTATCAAAAAGAAAAAACAACTTGGTGCTCAAAGGAAAACAAGTATTCAAGACCTTAGGAGTGTTGCTGGCCTTACATTCTTGTTGGGAATTACTTGGGGATTTGCTTTCTTCACAGTAAATGAGGTATTTACTTACCTCTTCACCATTTTCAACACTTTGCAAGGTAAGTTTTATCCTTCATGTGACAGCATATAATATAACAAACACTTGCATATAATATAACAAACAAAATATTTGGAAATGTCATTTTCTTGATTCAGCAATAAAAATGTAACTTTAATATGTGCTTGAACATGATAATTATATTAGAGATGATACTGCTTTACTGTAATCTTATGTTGCAATTTTGTTATGGTAAGGTACAGGAAAGCTAGATAACATTTATAGGTATAGTATATTTATAAATATTGTAATTTAAAAAGTGTATGCAAACCAGACATCACTAAAAGTGACTGTGCGTCTGTAGTCAACAGATCAATTGTGAATACTCAGTTACTGAAAGTGTTCACATTATAATGCAATAAATCTAGTGAAAACTGTACCATTTTTCCACTTCCCCTAAGGCTTAGAGGGGTGGTGTGACATTCAGCAAAGGGCCATTGAGACAGGCAAGGCTGCAACATCTAAACAGTAGTGGCTTAACTCTTGAGCATGGCCTGTAGTACTTAAGAACATATGCAAAGAAGATACGAAGGCATAAAGCTTTGCAAAGGCCAGGATGCTAATGGACATATCCAAAAGCAGAGTGTCAGAGGCTGCAAAGGCTTTTGTATAAATAGGAGGTACTGTAGGTGCCTACAGTCATCTAAGTATACCTGAATTACTCTGCTGAAGTTTGGATCTGAACTTTTGCTTAAATGGCACTTATATGACTGGTTGGGTGAATTCCCAGAGAGACTAAAGCAATGAAAATTGTGGTTCAGTGTATATACCTCTACCCTATTTATTGTGTTGATTTTTGAGTAGCTTACCCTTTGGTAACATGAGGGGCTGGATCCACATTTTCCCAGGTCTTGCACAGGATTGAGTTGAACTAACACATGACTAGATTCTGTGTGGTCAGAATAATCTGTTACATGAAACTGAGTTCCCTGTTTACCCAGTTTCAAGTTAGGTGGTAGGCAAATTTTGATATTGGAAGTGCGTAAATAAAGGTGCATAAATTGTATTAATTCAATTAAGCTTATACTGGTGTTTCAAAACCATTTCAAAATATTTGAAAGTGGCATAGAACCGTCTGGTATAGAGCAACACTTAGTTACATTCAAAAACTAATCCTAAAAACCAAAGTTAATAAAGATACTTTAGCAAAGAAAGATGTGAGTAATCTTTTCCAGTGGAATTTTATATGTTTAATTTGCCCGAAAAGCAGTGTAAACATAGTGTACATCCGTGTCTACACCAGTCTGATCATTTAGTTTTATCTCAGGCTATTTTCTATTCCCTGTAAACCTAACCTGTCTGTTCTCAGAGAAATATGGACTATGATGATGGACTTTTAAGCAGGGGAAGTTAGATGCTACCCTGTGTCACTTAGTAGAATCAGTTAGAGAAGCAGACAAAGAATCTGTAATGTGGCACTGGCAAGAGACGGGATGAGCACCATGCCTTCTAGAAAATATTTGACTTTGAAATTGTGGTAGAGGGGGTCTCATTAATTAGTATTTTAGATACAAGTTATTTTTCTGGTAAGAGGTTAGCTTCTAATAGAAGATATGACAGTGTTACACCATGTGCTAAAAGCTGCAGAGCCTGACAGTGTCGTATCACACCCTCTATTTGACATTGCTCTGAATTCTTTTCCAAAAGTGTTAAGTAAATTTCAGGATCAACAGAATTTCCCCCTTTTTATTTGATAGAAGGAAACTTTATGTACCTTGTGGATTTGGTTGTATTCGTTGTTTTTGCATTTTTGTGTATGATTTCTCTAAGCTATGTATGGAATAAGTACTCTGTGGTGTTCAGAGTTGTAAACTTTTTCACCAAAGAAAGATGTCATTACTTTTGATCAGAAATTTGAAAGAAATGAAAGAAAACCAAAACACAGTTCATTAAGAAGTAGTAAAAGCAAATTTTGCAATATTCTCTAATGTTATTGCTTTGCAGGGTTCTTCATTTTCATCTTCTATTGTGTAACAAAGGAGAACGTCCGTAAACAGTGGAGAAGATATCTCTGTTGTGGGAAATTCAGGCTGGCTGAAAACTCTGGTAAATATGAATTTTTTTTTAGTTTTTTTTTTTTTTTTACTTCTGAATACTTACATTCAGTGTTAAATTCCTAGTATTTTGTAATACTTTAAAAAAAAAAATCAATCATGTTGCTGCAGTTGCAGTTCTAATTCATTATCCAAGGTATAGTAAACCTCCCAAATTATACTCTTTAAGGGTGGTAGGTGATACAGTTCTTACATGCTTACATATGTTAGATGTCAGATCAGTTATTATTGGGTTGGAATCACCTTTTGGGGGCTACATATGTGTGTGTGTGTGTGTGTGGAGCAGGGAAGGGATGGGTTGAACCTCACAGAGGTGAGGTGGCATCGTGTCCCTCATGACAGGACCCTGGAACCCACATGGGGAAGCCCCAGAGTAGCTGTCAGTCACAAACAGCCTGGTAAAATTATAACACACCACACCTCCTGGAGCCCCTAAGCCAGGCTCAGATTGGCAGGGACAGTGAGAACAGTGCCCCTCACCCTGGCCTGGGACCCCACAGTGCCCTGTGGGTCAGAGACCCTGCCTGGAGGGGGTGGCTGTAGGGACCAGAGGAAATAAAACCAAAGACATATGTTTGCCCCATGTCAGGGCCCTGCCATCTGGACGTGTGGGAGCTGGTCCTCCACAAGGTTCCAATGGCAGCTACGTGATCTGTCTCTCCCTCTTTCTTCTTCTCTCTTCTTGCTCCCTCTGCTTCTCTTTCTTTGCTCCTTTCTTGATGTTTTGAGTGCCTTGGAGCTTAAGGGATTGGATTTTGACTTAGATGTGGAGACATTGGATTTTGACTTAAATGTTGTGGAATAGTATGTGCTGGGTCAGTACTGTGGTGGAACATTTTCGTCTAGCTTGTGTGGTGCCCTTTTGAACTTTTGCCAAGTTCCCTTATTTTCTCCCCTAAATTATTAATAAAAAATACCTCTTGGAAACAAGTCTGTAGCTTATTCTCTTGACGCTATCTCGAGGTATTAAAGAACCTTATATCTATCTACATATATATATATTAAAGTAAAACTCCTAACTGAGCCTGTGAGCTTGCAGCTCCTGGTGTTACATCTTTGAGGCAGAGCAGGGTTTACCTTTAGAGGAAAAGAGGGGTTTTTTGTTTGGGAATAATTGCAAATTGCAAACAAAGAGACAAAGCATGTCAGTCACCAGCAGCCACGTGGAAGGTGAAAAGAACCTAAACAGTTCCCCACTTGTTGAGCTATTAAGAGATTATGAGGCATACCTAGTCCCAAAGAAAGAAAGAAAGATGGGCTGAGGAAAACTGACATGACCCCAAGTTAGTCTCTAAGAAAATAAAAGAACTGGCAAGACAGAAGAAAAAGAGATGTGGTAAAAGAAAGACTTTAGTCTGTTCTTTGCTGAGACTTGTGCTGATGGCTGCTCAGAGAGAGAGATTTGTTACTAATCAGCGCAATCAAAAACAGAATGAGTCCTTAGCTGAGTTGAGTGGCTGTGAAAGTTGAGAGCTTAGCTCATCAAAAGGCGGAGGTATGGTTGAATGCTGAAAAGAGATTGTGACAAGTTGAACGAATCCTATGAGAGAGAAAAAGAGTTGTAGTTGCAAGTTGCCCACCTGAGTGGGGGGATGGAAAGTGACTCAAGCCTGGCTAAGGAGGCAAGATATGTTAACCATGATGCCACTTCCCACCTGGGTAGGGGAATGGGGTACGAAATGAAATCCCCTAGCCTGGCTAAAAAGCAGAGTATTGTAACTGTGACATTAAGTCTCTTGACTCTTGGGAGGCGGAATCCACTTCTTTGAAGCAGAACTTTGGTACAGTAAAACAAAAGCTCCCCCTCCTACCCAAACTATGTCCGCTTGTGAAGACTAGATTTGTGTATGAAGGTGAAGATGGGGAGGCAGAGCCCATAGTAACAACTAAGAAGATACCTTATTCCCCAACAGAGTTGTTAAAATTGCAAAAGAAATACAGTAAGCATGCAAGAGACAGTGAAACAGAGTATATTTGGAGAGTTTCGCTCACAGGTGGAAATAAGTTAAAACTTTCAGACGAAGAAACATACAGATTCTGGGGCCCGGACGTGTTTCTAACAGTGCCTGATGGCAAAAAACCTTGATTCCTTACCCAGAGAGCAGCTTATTGAGCAGAAAGACTGGACCCTTCCAGGGCGGAGAACCTGTCGCTATGCCCACCCCAACTGAGTAAACTCACTAAAAGCATACAAAAGGCTGCTTGCCTCCAATTAATACACGTAAGGTATTGTCCCTCACCAGCCCCCTCCTATGTCGTTGCTTGCCAACCTGGACAGATTGAATCTCCTGATAGAAGGACTACCTGATTCATCAAAGCTTTATGCCACACAATTTCAAGATCGGCTTAGAGCTGCTTGTGCAGGAGGACCGCAGGCAGGATCTGGTCTTACATGGGGGGAAATAGCCAAGGACTTAATAAATTATAGTAGACGGATAATTAGTGCTGCAAATGAAGTGAAAGCTCAAACAACCATCCGTAGGATGGAGTGAAGGGCAAAGCTTCCACGATTTAGAGGGTGAAACTGGGAAGGCAAAGTCTCAAAGAGTCTATTGTAGAATGAGGGATTGAAAAAGATGGTATCCCTTGAGAACTGATGGGCAGACAGTCAAGACCAGTATTTACAAATGCTTGTAAAAATGTGGAGACAGTCAAGTGATAGTCCCAAAAAAGGAAACAATGCTACTTCGGTGCCTGGCAAGTTGGAAGTATCCACAACCTCATTAGCGGAAAAGTCGGGAAACTCCCCGGTAAATGAGCCAGGGGGCGACAGATGGAAATATAACAGAAAGCTCACTGAAAACAAAGAAGGAGATATGGTAGTAACCTTTCCTCTTGATCCTTTATGGTCCCCCTGCCACCTTGTCAATCGATACAGGGGCCCAAATTTCTGCCTTGAATGAAAAAACTGCAAAAAGATGTGGGGTAGTCCCTGATAAAAAACAGATTTATGTTGCTGATGTGGTTGGCTGCAGCAGATGGCTCAAGTGAAATGCTGGTTGCCACTAAGGCAATAATGATATTGAGTCCTTTCCCTAGGAATATTATGGTATTAGACCTCCTTAAAAGAAAAGCTGGGCTAGATTCTAAGAGGAATAATTGGAAATTTGGTTCCTCAGCTTTCTATCCCTTGCCTCTAGGAGCCAGAAAAAGAATTGCAAGCCAAATAGCAATTGTTGCATAGGTAGCCACCAATGCCCATGGCAGAGAACACAGAATTGACACCAAGTGGATTGTTCCCTCTTTTTAAGACTGGTCTCAGCAAGACTGAGTTTTCTTTTCTCTCCTCTCATACAAGTGTCCAAAGAGGAGAGGAAGTGCCAACAAGACTTTTTCAGATTTCTTTATTTACCCACACTTGAGAGATCTACAAGCAGGGAATCCAAGAATAATAAAGTCAACTCTAGAAAGAGAAAATAGCTGCAACAGAATTAGAGACTGTGAAGTAAAAAGACTAAACATGTCACCTTTTTGTATTAGCAAAAAGCAGTCTCTAGCATAAGACTATAATCATTTTGTACCTTTAAGTTTTGTTTTGCTGTAATGTTTGTGTTTCTTTTCTGAAACAGCAAGTGCAATAGCTCTGAATAACCAAAGTATTGTATACCCGTTCCTACCTCCTCAGAGTGGGTAGCCTCTGGAGGGAGGGAGAAAAGGGGATAACAAAAACTGTTGGTGGCAGCAAAAAGTTTTCTCCAGCTGCAAACAGGTGAAGATTTTGAGTTTAGTAACCACTGAAATTTTTTTGTAAGTTAGACTGAGTTGGTAAGAACAGTTTCCCCTGTGGCAACCAGATTTTTGTGTATTACTGAATATCTCTTTCCCATGATACACCTTGACATTGCCCCTGAAATCTGCTTGGTGGGAAGGATGAGAGTGGTAAAGTAGTAGTCTAGGATATAGGTATTTGGTTTGAGTTAATGCCTAATGTGTTGTTATTAAGTAAGCAAAGATTTTTTAAAATGCTGCACCTCACCAAAGAAGGATGCTGTCCACAGATACAAGTGGAAGAAGTTCTCTGGCCACTGCAATAACCAGATTCTGAACTCTTTCCCTGGATCCTGATTTGCTGCAGTTCGGGACCCACTGGGTGAGAGATAGTGATTTGCATAGAGCAGAGATTCTATATTGATAGAACTCCTAGTTTATAGTTATTGATATAACAACTACCCACTGTGTGCTTTCTTGCATACTTTCCTCTTTCTCCCGTCCTTTTTCTCCCTCTGTCCACTAGCTTGCACCACGGCTGCCTCTACAAGAATATGAGAAATGGTTAAACCTGGTCCTAGTGGTTGTTCCGACCCAATGGAGTGGAATGCTAGACACCAGATCAGTAACTATTGGGTTGAAACCACCTTGTGGTGGGGTACATGTGTGTGTGTCCGGAGAGTAAAGGGATGGGTCAAACCTCACGGAGGTGGGGTGGTGTCGTATCCCTCATGGCAGGCCCCTGAAACCCACATGGGGAAGCCCCGGAATAGCTGTCAGTAACAAACAGCTTGGGAAAACCACTTTTATTAGAAAAAGGGACAAGAGAAAAAGGAACTATATTTAAATAATTTTAAACATCAAGAATCATTGAATTCTTAGGAGAATATAATTCTGTCTAGAATACTGTGAGAAGAGTGGATAAAGCCTTGCTTTTATTTTAATTCAGTTGCATTATTAACTATATTTTTATATATTGCTTGTATGAGTTGTGCTATTTTCTGTGTCATGTATCTGTTGTAGACTGGAGTAGAACTGCTACTAATGGTTTAAAGAAGCAGACTGTAAATCAAGGAGTATCCAGTTCTTCCAATTCCTTACAATCAAACAGTAACTCCACTAACTCTACAACACTGCTAATGAATAATGATTATTCAGTGCATGCAAATGGAAATGGTAAGTATAACACCAAATAATATTTCTCAAGCTATTTTTTCCTTGTCTTGAAACACAAGTGCTATTCTCTTTTATGCTGATGTAAAGGGAAGTGCTGGCAAAATGTTATTCATAATTACAGGGTCAGAATATTTCAGGATTTCCTCACAAATAATATCACACCTCCATTTTAGGGAACTACAGGCAAAGTTGTAAAATAGCCATTTCTCCTAGTCACTGGGAACTCTTGATTTATATATCATTTAGTGGGTAATATTTGTTATTATAGCAATTACTTACCAGAAGCTGCTGATAACACTTTTCTTGTCAGATGAATATATGACAAAAAACTTCAAGCACATTTTGAAACAGTTCACATTTTAAACCATATTAGAACAAATATTGCCTAAAGGAGAAATAAATATAGGATAATAATATAGCTTGAAAGTCTGAAAGAAATCAAGTAGGAGGTATTATGAGGAAAATTAATGGAGTGCTCATATGGAAGCTGCTTATGAGAGGAGAAGTAAGAGAAAATGGAGACTATAACTTATCACTTCAGTGAAGAGAGCACTGCTGAGAGGGCTTCCTCATTGTTGGCTACAGAAAAAACATTGAAACTGAATTTCCCTATAGCCCTTTATTTCCCCTGTGGGGTTTTTAAGGATGTTTTTGCCTAACAGAAACATCTTTGTTGCAAGAAACAATTCTTCAGAAGTAAAATTCCCAGTCCGTCCTGTTCTGACATAGTACTGTCCTCTGAACTGCTACCCTCTGCTCTGTTCCTGATAAGTTGAAATGCAGGTGTATGTAGCACTCTACTCAATTTCACTTGCAATTTGGTGTGGCTTATTTGTCTATTGAGAAAACTAGATATGAATCACCACTGAAGGTACTTATTAAAAAGTGATCTTTTTTCAGTGGACATAATCTAGTTTTTCTTGCTGGGCACATGTCATGCTGCTGATTTGAGCTTTTAGAAAAGACCATCAGTTTTTCAAAGAGAAAAATAACTTAAAAATCTGTAATGGATAAAAACTTAAGTCAAGCAAATCTCGGAGGACATTACTCCTGTGTGCCTGAGGTATCTTTCCCAATTGATTAAGAGCTGAGGCTAAGAAGTCATGTCATCAGCTAGAATGTTTATTGTGAATTTGTTGGACATGCTCGGAGAGGTGGGGTTGCCCTCATTTCCTGGTCTATGCTGTCAGAAGACAGCAGATAATCAATGGGATAATCTCAGCAGATAACCTCTCAGATGTAGAGAGTAAAAGCTATGGAATTCATATGTGCTGCCCCCTAATAGATTACTGTCCCTTTGAATGTACTAACTGCACATTGAAAAGAAATCACAATACTTCAGGAAACGGCACTTGGACATGCCCTGAACAATTTTCCAAACTGAGCTTGTAAAACTAGTTCCCTTTTTTTTTTTTTCCATACTCGTTTATAAAATCTCTTAATTTGGATACCACACAATGCAATAATTAACATACTTTGTATCTAACAGGTCAGTTAAGAACCAGAATCCAGTAACTCTCACCAATAAAGTCAGGTAACATTCTAGGTAGAGGTATTACCTCTCAAAGAGAGAAATTTTCAGGCACAAAAGGTTGCATGTCTTGATGGGTGTGTGTTTTTCCCCAGCTATGTTAATTACTCTGATGAAAGATGCCATCTCTCCCTATATGTGTGTAAGCATTTTACATGCTTATACACAGCTACAAAAGCATTTGACTGCTTTTCTCAACAGAAAGAAAGACAACAGAGATGTTCTATTAAACTACTTTGTTGTAGCAACTGAGTGAATAGTCCTGTTGTGGCTTTCTGGAAAATGTTTTTGTTGTTTTGGATAGCATTTTAGAATGAGATGCTAAATTGATGATCTAAACCATTGAGTGATGCCAGTTCTGTGGGACACCCTCCAATTCTGTCCTAGTTTATTCACATAATTAGATCTTTCCAGTGTGACAGCCTGTGTGTCCGGTGCCAAAGGCTTCTCAAACAAAGCAGCTAAAGAACGTTGTTCCAGTGCATTCACAAACACAGATGTCTCAGATGATCCACTTCATCTTCTCCTGTATTTTATTGTATATTTTGAATATATTGTCAACCTTGTACCACAGCATCCACTCATGTCAAGAGGGTTGTATGATACCTTCCTTGCATAGTTTGACTAAATAATTCTTATGGGTCTTTAGGACTTCCATGAGAAGATAGCTAAACCTATGCTTGGATAGAGCTGATCCTCCCAGCAAAACAATTTGAGGCAATTCCTTACCCTTAATCTTCCAAATATGGGACAGTTGTATCTCAGAAGAGCTGGGCAAATGCCTCCAAAAGGCAATTGACTGGTGTTAGGAACATGGGACCTTCTAATTTGCTGTACCTGATTGCCCTGCTCTCACAGCCAGAACTTCAAAATAACATTGTAATGCTTCACTTTAAAAAGTGAGCTCCAAAAAGAAAACACTCTAGAAATTAAGACCTATGTCATAAATATACTGAGCTGTAAACGCTTTATGATTTTGGCCTCACTGCTTCCATTGAAATGCTATTCCAGATTGAGGACTGAATGGTTTACCAGGATAAATTTGGGATGTGGCTTTGCTTGTCTACTGGACAGTGTAACTTCATCTTTTCATAGCATTCTAATACTTCCTTGGTTTCAGTTTTTCTGTTACCAATTTGCATGCTTGGGAAACTGCCATTAGGTATCACTTGGCATACCTGATATCATCAGGTTTCTCACTGAGGAAGAGAAACTACCTTTCTGAATTTGTTCACACAATAGCCTTATTTTCTTCTCAGATTTTGCCCTAACACTAGGGCACAGCTATTTTGAACACTCCTTCTAAAATAAAACAGTTGTAGTCAGGCAGGGGGTTAAATGACAATTACAGTGTCAGCAAGTATGGTTATTTTCTGTCATTTCAGTTTTTTTACGTTTTGAATTGATGAACAAAGCTGTCCTGCTCATCTTACCCTTTTTACATTTGTGCTTGCTTACATGCTTGATGGTTGATTAAATTAATAACTAGATTTTAAAAAAATCCAAACAGAAGCATTTACACAAATATTTAGAATAAAATAATCCAATTTCTCATAAAAAACATTTAGAATGTGATGCATAGAGGTAGGAGATTCTATCCAGTGAACTGAGCATTTGTGGAGCATTTCATTAAAAGGCTTCAGTCGCCAGTGGTATTATACGTGTTCATTGTAGATTCACCTAAATGTGTAAGATTCTCTCCAGTCTTAAATGGCTTTGACCCATGATTGGACCTAGGCCATATTCTGATTGTCCTCCAGAAATAAATGCTGCAAATTGAATGCCTTTCAAAGGAAAAAAAAAATCCTTGTTTTCTCAAACACTTTCTTCTTTCAGATGCATGGCATACCTGAGAAACCTTTTAAACTTGATAAAGCAAAACTAAAATAAGAAGTATTTTGCATCTTATCTAGTGATATTTATTCCAAGTCAAGGTTTATATTTCGAGAATCGTGACCCTGACTGTTTAAAACTATGGAATCCTATTTGTCTCAGTTTAAGGAGACAGAAGTGTTTGCTAAGGAGGGCGAGATACGAGAAAAACCAACCTCCACCCTCTAAGTAATTATAACTTCGAAATTGAGAGGCTCCAGTTGAAAAGGTGTGGAAAAGAAAAATAGCGGCTATTTACTAAAGAATGTATGTGTATAGGTAACACAAAGAAAGAAAACAAGCAACACTCACCCAAACTCCCTCCGAATACAATTAAGTACTTTTCGCCTTTCGGCGCAGTTCTAACCAGGGCCAGCAGGGAGCCCGGTTGGGCTCCGGTGGGAACGCATGGAAGGGGGAGGGAGGAGGGGGAGGGTGATTCCTCCTGTGGACTCACGCTGTCAAAGGCTCTGGCCGGAACTCCCCTTCCTCGGCAATGGGTGTAAACTGCCACCGGCATGCAGAAGGAGGAGTGTGGGGCGGGGGAAGAACAACAGCCTTTCCTCTCAAAAGTTCCTCTGCAGATGCTACCAGCTTCTCCCATGAAATCCGAGGCAAATCCGGACCGTGGGCAGAACAGGGCGTGAGGGAACGAAGGCGAACCGGATCCAAAGGCAGCTAGATGACTTGGCCGAAAATAAAATGAACCCCGGAGCTCTTTCTTTTCACACACACACCCTCCCTGAGTCCGGGCAAAAGTGAGGTGCTGTCCCCAGAAGAAAAAAACCAAAAACTCACCTTTCCTTACAGTCTCTTGAAGCCATTAGCTTGGAATGTGGGGGTATTAGCCAGTCCTTTTGTGTGTGTGCTCACTCTGGCCATCTCCTCTCCCTCCCTAGCTCAACACCTTTCTTCCACAGTGGTAAAGGGAAAAAATTCCAAGCAGGTTTTTTTTTTCTTTAAAACAAGAAAACCTATGACACTATTGTGCATCTCTCAAATCTCATGATTTCACACAGAGAACTATATACAAAATAAGTACAGAAAAATCCACATATTTTTAATTGTTGCTGGGATAAAATGAGAGTCTATGAACTCCCTTCAGTGACTGAAAAAGCATGGGAGACTTAACTCTGAACCTTTCTCATGCAGGATGCACTTTTTTTGTTTCAACAGGCCACCTTTCCAGTGAGAAGAATGGTGTTCTTTTCAGTGTACAGAATGGTGATGTGTGTCTCCATGACTTTTCAGGCAAACAACTTGTATTTCAAGACAAGGATGATACTGGCAGCCAAGAAAGCCACATCTCACTCAGAAGGACTTCAAAAAGAGGAAGCCTAAATTCTATGGAGAAAATGTGATTTCCTTTTAAACAGCACATTGTTTTACAGTGTGAAGTAGAGTTTTACTTTAACAGTTTTACATAATGTGAGCACACCAAGAACTGATTTTATTTAATATATGGTACTGGAACTTCAAGGCAGCCATGCAATGGATTGATAAGGACAATTATTAAAGAAAAAAAAAGGAAGCTACTATTTTTACAAGATCTTGGATGTCAGATTACAGCTGGCACATTTCCATTTTGATTCTCCATCAGAATGGGTTTTTTGAATTTTTTTTTTACATCTGAACAAAAGTTTTGTTTAGACTTTTTTCATTACAATTAAGTTTATCTGGTTATAATGCTTAGTAGTATTGTATAGATGTAGAAAGTTACAACTTGTGCATACAAACGATGTTAACTTTCAAAATGTTAGCTACACTGTCCTCAACTTTTTGTACGTTGGTAGTAACAAACTCTGTAGTGATGTACATAAACAGAAAAATATCAACCCTTAAGCATCTCAATGATACTTTTATATTTATTTCTTGTAATATAAATATTCCTATGTATAGAAAAATAATTGGTATTTTGTTTTTAACTTTTATTGTAAGTTCATATTTTTCTTTAGTTAATTAACTTTAGCAGAATGATACAGAAGTTACTTTGTTGAGTAAGTGGAATCACTTACAGTGGTTTGAATATATTCACTAGATGGAGAACTGTAAATAACAAACACGATCAGTCTTGAACCTCTAGTAACTTTTTAGTACACCACAGAGGGATAAAAGCTGGATATAATCCAATTAGAGTGCCATGAATGAGAGAGTGATAAGTAAAGTAGTCAGAGGGTTATTAAATATAACTAAGTTATGTTGTGGCTTGAGTAAGTCCATCAGAATTTTTGCCACTGATTTCAGCAGAATCAGTTTTTGTCTTGAGTGGTGGTTCCAGAGATTAAAGACACAGACATCTCCCATTTGCAATGATGAAAGTAGAGAAGTTTGTGGCTTTTTGGGAAAAAAAAATAGAAATAATAAACACTAGCTGCTATATTTAGTAGCTGAGAAATTGTTTGCTTCATTGTGTGGCTGATTTTTAAGGGGCAGCTCTTGGGCTAGTCTCATGAGTATTTCTGCTTGTGCTTTGGCCCTTGGTTGGCAAACCAAATCCCGAAGCCCTTGCTCAGTAAGTGCTGAAGCAAAATTTCATTCCCCTTGTGATATTTGCCTGATAAAGGCTGGACTTTCGCTCTTCATGCAAAACAACTGAAAGCCCATACAACGTTTTGAAGATTCTTCCTGAACAGAAATTAGCCTGAGCCCTGGCTGTACTTCTTCGTCCTCACGCAGGTGTGTGGCTGTGGCCACTGCTTTTTTAATCTGTGTTCTTGGTCAAAGGCTGGATGCTCCTGGAGCAAGAACTAGAACAAACTGGCACCTGACTGCAGAGTAACAGACCCTGTAAAGGGGGATGTGTGAAGCAGATGCATGTTGAAGGGGAGCAAGGGCTTTGCTTTCCCAGAGGACTCAGCAGGGAGCCCTGGAAACACTCTTCTCAACAAAAAGCATCAGCTAAATGCCTCCTATCTGGGGCTCTGTTGTAGTTCAGCAATTGAACCTCTTCAGTACTCAAACCCTCTTGTGGTTCTGTGGATAACACATGGGTTCTTTCGGTCACCTATGTCTAAGATTACTCTGAATATGTTTTTAATGTGAGAATTTAAAGTATTCGTTGTGTTTATCTGCAAGGTTTTAGCTGCATGTTAATAAAAGCCCATCCTGGAACGCTAGTAGCTGGAATGCATTTCTGTGAATGCTTTAACTATTTGGCTAATTGCCTTTACAGTGTTTCTTGTAAATTTATTTAATGTTCTTATATTTATATTTTCAACTGTAAAAAAAAGTAATAAATTTGCAGCAAGTACAACACATAAAATATATAAACTTTGTCTTTTAGATAAATGTGTCATTAATACTGGCCTGTATTACAATTCTTCAGATTACATGAACTGCAGTAACCTCTTGGAGAAAATGCTGACCTAGCTGTTACATTAATTGTCTCTCACATATTTTACCTTTCACAGTTCTAGAAGATTCGGATTTTAGCAGAGAAAACTGTGGTAAGTCTGTCCAGCCAATGCCTGTCCAAGTCTGCTGAAGCTCTCCCACAAGTATGCTATAAGCAAAAGCACACAGCTGCTTTTGGCTTCAGTAGTCAAATTCCCTCTGAAAACACATATTCCGCTGTCACTGACCTGCTTGGAATCTTCCTTTTGTTTCTATTTTTTGCACACTAAGATATGTTAGGCTTCTTTAAATAATTTTTATTTTATATATTCCTAGGGGTGGGGAGCCCTTTCTGACCTTGCCACTTAAAAGCACGCACATATTGTAGCAAAATTTTGCACTCACATCAGCATATTATTTTAGCTCAGTAAATAATTATCATCATTAAACTAGCTGAAAATGTGTTTTCACGTTGGGCGTTATGGTATCCTTTTGGTACTCGGTCTGTTGGGCACTGCTAGGAGTGTAGCCATGGCACACTTGGTGAAAGATGCAAGCCCTTCCCAGGGCACAAAGTAAAACTCTGTGCATCAACTCGTGAGTGCAAAGCTAACTTAGGGACATCTGTAAGGAGGTTTTAAGCTTAGTCATAGATAAACAGCAACCTGCCATGTACACCTGGCATCACCTTGCTCAGCAAACCTGTTCCCTCAGTGCAGGCAGCGTCTGTAAAAAGCAGTGCCCTGAAGCAAGGAGCTGGTGTGGAGTTTAGGGGAGTGAACTGGTCCAGATCTTGGGACAGCACAGCTCTGGCAGATGGAGATGGTAAACCTTCAAGTAGTGCCCTGTCCCTTCCTGGTGAAACCTACAGGGTGTAGGTGTCTGATATTTGCTGAAGGAACGTGTCTCCTTTGAATGCTGTTCTCTCAACCATGGTTGTCACTTACATAGTTCACGAAGGAAGCACAGCAAGAAAAAGTTACAATATTAACTCTGTTAATGCTGCAATTTCAAGTGAGAAAAAAAATGGAAAAAAATCCTTTCTGAAATGTGAGTGAATCCTGCACCTTCAGCTACTCTGCAAGGTCTGTTCAATGCTTCCGCACCCATCCACACTTAACACTCTTTTACTTCCTATTGCCGGGAGCGCAGAGGGAAGATGCTGAAGGTTTTGCAACTGTACGTAACACATGTTGTGGTTTGTGTTTGTAAACTTGTTGGTTCTATTTGTCTGACATCCCTTATTCCTTCTCCTTGCTCCTATTGGGGAACTGCAGACTGTGGTCAGGCAAGAGCAAATCAAGTCAGAAGCCTAGCTGCTCAGTGCCCCTCGGGAATGCCTGTGGGAATAGCAGGTTCGTTTCCTTCAGAAATCTCGCAAATCTCGTTTCTTTGTTGAGTGGGAAAGCCAAGGCTGGGGCTGGGGTGTGAAAACACCTGATAAAGTCTGGGATTTTTTTTTTTTGGTCTTTCATTGGATCAGATCTCGAAACTGTGGGGTTTCTTAAGGCTGGGGGAAGGGGGGGAAGAAAAAAGGAAAAAAGCTTCCAATAAGTATTCTGGTCTTTTCAATTTTATTTTACGAACTTAGAAGAGGATGGATAAAATCGACTTTGTTTCTACCAGATGCCGCATTTTTACAAATGTTTTTGTCCCTTGTTATGCTACGGCCTCTCCCCTGCTCGGTCCTCGGTCCCCATCACCCCGCGGTGAGGGGGGCCGGACCCGCCCCGCCCCGCCGTGAGGGCGGGCTGGCGCTCCCGCTACCGCCCAGGGAAGGAGGGGAGAGGCCGCCGCCGCCATCTCCGGCTGTCCCCGCCCCGATCGCGGCCGGGAGGGGAGCGGGCGGGCCGGGCAGCCGGGCCAAGCACCCGGGCCGGCCGTGGGGCGATGAGGAGCCGCAGCAACTCGGGGGTGCGCCTGGACGGCTACGCCCGCCTGGTCCAGCGGACCATCCTCTGCCACCAGGTGAGCGCGGCCGCCGCTCCGGGGCGCCTGTTCGTGGCGGGGGCACCCGATGCGATGGGGCTGTGACGGGGGGCGCGGGGGAGCTGCCGGGGCCGGTGACAGCGGACTGGGTGCAGGAGGGGCACGACGGGGCCGCTGGGAGAACATCGCCCCTCCAGCTGGCGCACGGCCTCCTCCCCTCCGCATCTCCTGTGCCCGCCGGGGGAGGAGCGCGGGGAATTCTGAGGCGCTGCGGATCCGGGCGGTGCTCGCTGTCGCTTGTGTACATGCACGGTGGAAAGCGTGTGGAAAATACAGCGAGCCTGAGCCTGCAAATTGTAGTACTTTATAATGGTAGTAATGTGTTCGTGGCCATCCCCTCCCATTGAGGGTATATATCTCATTGTGGTCTTCAGCATCCTCACGAGGAGAATCGGAGGGACAGGACTTGAGGAAACGATATGAAACTGAGTCAGGGGAGGTTTAGGCTGGATATCAGGAAAAGGTTTTTCACCCAAAGGGTGGTTGGGCACTGGAACAGGCTCCCCAGGGAAGTGGCCACAGCACTAAGCCTGACAGAGTTCAAGAAGCGTTTTGACAACGCTCTCAGGCATATGGTGTGATGAAGTGATTCTTGCGTGTCCTGCACAGGACCAGGAGTCGGACTCGATGATCGAGATGATCCCCTTCTAACTCAGTATGTTCTTTGATTCTGTGTTATGATAGGCACCCACCCGCTGCACACTATACACGCCATATATATATATGAATATATATATACATGCCCACAACACCATTAAGCCGCGGTAACATAAGAGCTCTGAGCAGGGCCTTTGGGCCGTGTCTGTCAGCACAGCTCGGTGTGGATCCGGGACAGGGCTCCCAGTGTGCTCCCTGCGGCACGTGTGTGCGGCGGGGCACGTCCCAGAGATTCCAGTCTCTTCTCTCGCTGTTGACACTGCTGGGGCTCTGGCTCGTCAGACAGGGCTGCCTGCACATGTGAGCAGTGAAAGAACGAAGATAGGGGAGATGGTTGGGGAAGGCTGTTACTCACCCTGTGCTTTTTGGTCAGCGCAGTGCTCTCTGCTTCGTGTGCTCTCTTCACCCAGGCCGGCTCTGAGGACTCACAGTGTGCTCAGCAATGTCATGCTTCGGTCATAACAGTCTAGTACATGAAGATAAGAGCAACAGAGTTACTTGCTCAAATCAGTTACCAAATATACTTTGTTGCTGAGAGTTTCAAGAAACTGGGAAGCGGTGAAAGAAAAGGGCAGGACCCAAATCTTCCTAGGTCAATAAGATTTTTGTCACTGACTGCTGTTGTGGGCAGAGTGTCCACACACCTGTAAATTAGCGTTTGTGTACTTGTTATTGTGAACTCTTGTATTTGTAAAAAAATGCAAGAATATCTGGAACATAAGTGGTGTGAAGAGATAATTTTGCTCTTTCGCTGTGCAGGGGTGCGGGAGATGCTTAGTTGTGCTCCTGTCTCTGCCTTTTGTCTGCAGGATGACACTGGGCAAATCACTTTGGCTTCCACTACCTGCCTTGCTTTCCATGTTTATGAGATGAGGATACTGATAACAGCCTTCATTTATAAGAGATGGAGCCTCTGAGATCAAAGCTCAAACATGCCCCATAAAAGCTGTGCCTTAATAATATTAATATTTAACAATAGTAAAAAGGGCAACTAAATGGTAATACAGGAGTTTATATCGGTCACCCAGAATTTTGTAATTGCTATTTACAGTGCCAGGATGAGTGTTTGTGACTGTGTATTGCCTTTTCTTTCCTTTCCCTACCTCTGAAGTCTCCCAGACATTAAGCCCTTAGTGGAAAAGTTTTCTTCTGTATGTGGAAAGCAAGCCACAGGCTAGAAGCAAGGCAGAGGGATGGCAATATCACAAGGGGGCCCAGAGAGATGCTCAAGGCATGTTTCTAGATTTTTTTCCTATATCTATACCCTTAATGGTTTTTCACTGCAATAGATTGAAAATGTTGTGCTCAGCTGGGTGGAGAGATGCAGTGCTTACTTGGGCAAGTTAGGATGGTTGTCTTTGGGCCACATGCAATCCTGACTTCCTTGGTAGCAGAATAATCTGTGGCTGGATGGGCTGGGCTGCTGCATCGCTGCCGCTGGTGCCTTCTTGGTGCCAGGGAGGGGGATTTTAGCCATCAGTTTGACCTAGAGCAGCCTGGCAGAAGAGCCAGAAGGCATTTAAAATGCTTGTGAGGTGTCGCCGCTCAGCACAGGGGTGATGTGTGGCTGTACCTCACACCCACAAGCTGCCAGAGTGCAGACCTGGCACACCAGCTGTGCTGTGATGGAGGGCAGTGACACACTCGCCTTTGTAGGAGTGCAGCAAGGACAACACGTAGTGTGCTGTGAACATTTTGCTTTGATAAAGTGTTTAATACATCAGGAGTCAGGTTTCTCAGAAGCAGCAATTGATCTTGTGTTCATTCCAATCACTCTAAACTGATGTGATTTTAGAGGTAATTTTTAATTCAGACTATGCATATGTGCTACCAGGCAGACGTGTCCAAAGCACAGGTCCGGACCCTGCACCAGGGTTGACAGTTTTCCGTGTGTGGAACCTTGCAGGATGGGGTCAGTAGCAAATTTGTTCTCGTTTTGCAGATGTTGCATTCTGCTGATCAATCTCTGCACCATGCACAGTGATAGGTCCTGTTAAAGGTTGTTCAGGGAGGCTAAGACCAGACAGCTGGCTCCTGTCTGTGTGGGATCTGCCAGCAGTTCTATGTACTCCCAGGGGCAGGGGACAGAGGGATGCTTCGGTGCTGTAGCAGAGCAGACACTGAAGAGCACCACCAGAAGGATGTTCTCAGCTGCTTATTACAGCTCTTAAATTGAAGGAGATAAGAAAAAATGTGAATCTTAAGATATGCCCATAAAATAGTAGAACTTAACATCTGTGTACATTTTAAATATTGGTACAGTACTATAAGTGGAAAGCATATGGAACTGATAAGGAAAGCACATCTGTCATACTTTTATGATTAAGCCCAACTGTGTTACATCTGGTTTCACACAAGCAAGCTATCTGCAGGCTTTGCTAGAGCTTACATCAGTTTTCATCTGACAGATCAATGAGACAGGTGCAAATTAAGTAGATTTTCAGCAAGATGCCAAATGTGGGCTTATTTGTTTTGCTGGTCTGGTTAGAACCCCGTTGTTTTTATGCCTGTACTGCTGAAGTTCTTATTAGTGCCTGCTGCCCTGTAGGAACTGGTATGTTTTGTGGTTTGGGTTGCTGGGGGGTTTTTTGTCTCCAGATTAAGAGACAGATTTAAAAATAGGATTGGGCATGATACAACAGTTTAAAGTCTTAGTCCAGCAATCAGCTTTCTGTTGCAGCACTCTCAGCTGAGAGCCCATGGGTGCTGGTAAAATTCTTTGCTCTGTGGATCTGTATGTGCAGTGTGATTTGCAGGATGAGACCTGCTAGTCCAATTAGCAGTCACTGCATAGACGTAATGCTTTGAAGTACTAGTTGAGCTAAAATCCCTTTGACATATGTGGGATTAAGTGCACTCAGTGTTTCTCTTGAGTTCTTTAGCACCTTGTAAGTGCTGTAGTTTTCATATGGTGTCAGCAGGTAACAGAAGCAAATAATTGTAGATTTTAAGAGTAAACACTTTCTAAAAAATTCAGAGCAAAACCACTTAAAATATTAATTCATGTATTATGTTGTTCTGCTAACAGTCTGAATGTGCATGAGGAAAGACATTAATGTGTTGTCAGTCCATGAGAAGCAGCCCCAGTGTGCTCCAAAAGCTGGGACCATCTTGTAGAGGAACCAAAGGTTCTGAAATGGTGATAGCTGCCCTTGGATGTGTTTAATACAGCCTCTTGAAGGTAGGCAGGTCCCTCCCTGGGAGCTGAAAAGTCTTTTAAAATCTTGCATGGGCTATTTTTCTGGGATTTCCATTTTGGTACCCAGAGACATTTCTGTTTTTCAACTGGCAGCCAGCCCAGCATTGAGTGGGGAAAAATAAACCCAAAGGATCATTTCTCAGGCAGCAAGGTGATCTCTATTAAGCCAGGGCTACAGGTGCATAGACATTTGTTGTCCTGCATGGGAGGGAGAGAACTAAAGTGCTAAAAATGCTGGGAATATGGTGTCTGCCTCTTCAGATCCTGGGTTTTGTCATGTGGGCACAGTGCCAAACTGGGACCGAGATTTCCTTTTTTGCTTGCACACTTGTTCTTCTGTTACTCCTCGCTTGACTTTTCAAGATCAAAATGACGATTTTTAAACTGTTTGCATTCATATGTGCTACTTTCCCCATCAAACAGGTGAGTAAGGGGTCCTTCAGTTGTTACTTGGTTTGTGGAGACCGTGCTGAAGAGGGACTGTTTCAGCAGAACCACCTCTCCACTGCCAGGGAGCCACTAAGCGCTGCTGTATTTAAACTGTAACAATAGGGCAGACTGTGCCCAATCACGTCTGTCAGGCTGTCACCCCTGTGGTGTTCAGTGGTCACATGCAAAGCCCAGGAAATTGTAACTGAAGCTCCTCCCCCTCAAACCAGCTTCTTAAAAATAACTGGAAGGAGTTGAGTGGACAGTGTGTGGGAGAAATGACAAATCGGCATACGTATTCTTTTAAATTTTACTCATCTTTATTATTGTAATCTTTGCCCCTTGTCATGTCAGCCCTGGCAACTGGTCTTCATTCACTGAAATTTTCTGTAAAGGCTTAATTTGATGGAAACTTCTATTGACCTTTTCCTTCTTTGCCTCATTTTTTTGTTGGTGCAGAACATACAGCCAAGAAAGACAGTCTTAAAAATTACGGATAGTGAAGTGATGGGAATCAATGATGCAATGAAAAATTTAATGGAGTATTTGGGGTGCAGGAGGCTACTCACTGGGCTGCTTTTCAACACCTTCAGAATTTGTCTTTCTGTACTTTTTCCAAAGGACAATATAAAAAGGCTTTGCATGCATTCATTTAACTGTCATAAACCCAGCAGGCAGATATACAGAAATACGTTTTTAATCTCCTAGAAGATAAGTAGTTGTTCTTTACTTCCTCAAGATTATGTCAGAGACCAGATGCATAGAAAAGAATATAATCCAGACTGACTTTCTAATGTTGACTGGTACTCTCTTTTCCTCACAAATATCTTAAATTTAAATTCCTATTTCCTTAATGTATTTAGAATTTCACTCAATTACTTAGCTAACAATCCCATGTGGATGAGAATGCCCAGCTGGATACTGTAAGTTTTACATCCTGAAGTGTTCAAATGAATTTTACATTTCACTTATGTGAGTTTGGGAAAGAAAGATGGGACCTCACTTCTGTTGTGAAATTGTGAGCAGCCACAGTGTGCAATCCACACGAAATCATGTTTGTTTTGTTATCCTGTAATACAAAAAGAAGTGGTGCTTTTTAATGGATGGGACTTCAGGTACTAATGTTTGTTTTTTATTCCTTCTGCTGTGGTTAGAATCCAGTTACGGGACTGCTTTCAGCCGGTGCAGACCATAAAGATGCCTGGGTTCGGGACAATGTCTACAGCATCCTGGCCGTGTGGGGGCTGGGAATGGCTTATCGGAAGAATGCGGACCGGGATGAGGATAAAGCCAAAGCCTACGAGCTCGAGCAGGTTTGTCAAAGTTTGGCATAAACCAGTTATACTGTTTGTTTTTTTCATACAGTGGTGTTTTTGAAGAGTGCATTCACACTGCTGCTGTATCTTGGGTCTGGCAGGGTTTTCCCAGTTTGGAGTACGTCTTATTCCAATGACAACAACATCCATGCAGTGTGTGGTGTGCAGTATCCCTGACAACCTTCTGGCAAGCAGGATTTGGAGAACTGCATGGCAGAGAGGCTAACATCTCAATTAAAATGCAAACAGAACAAAAACATGTAGGAGTCAAACTTCCATCCGTTGGCCAATTGTTGAAAATTAGGCTTCTGAGAGATTTTGTGCCCAGATTTACAAGCCTGTCCCTCATGAGTTGTATTGTAGAGCAGAAAGTCAGGCCTAGGTTGCTTGGATCCTATGGTAGCAATCTGTCTGCTAGACCGTTCTTCCCTGTAAGGATGAGCATGCCATTTAAAGTAGCCGTCTTCAGAATGTGCACTTGTGTCATCTCACAGAGGTCGTAAATGGTGTATAGATGTGTTTGATCAAGCCAGAGAAGGTAACTCTCCAAACTGGTAAGACTCGTGCTGGAGAATTGGAAGGGGAGGTAACTCCCACAGTTAATTTCTTTACTTGCAGCTGGGAAAGTGGATATTAGAAATGAGAGTGCAGAGATGGGTTGAACAGCAAGTGAGGGATTATGGTGCCAGTGTCCTGCTGGCATTTTGAAGTCACTGGGTAAATTTTTTGCTGACGTGTCCTGCTCAAACCAGGGAGATCTGTGGTGACAGAATAACCTTGGTTCTGCATGATCATATTTTGAGGCTATAGTTTTTGGGTAAAAAAACGGGGTTGATTTCTTTATTTAAGGCAAAATCATGTACTTCTCTACATTCACACATATGGCCCTTTCTTTACACCAGTCACCTGCCTTCTGTTGGACGGTGTAAAGAGCGGAAGAAGCTTTACAGGTCTTCCAGTCGTGTCAATGTCTTGCAGTCACCTACCAGCGTTCCCTGGGTCTGTCACTGTAAAAAAAATAAAAAAATTATAATTATTATAGGACATAGCATTCCTCTTATTTCCTTAGCTGGATAGAAGGACCACAGAGAGTTGTTTCACTGTTTAGAGAGGGCCTTTGGGAAAAGATTTGTTCTTCTAGGTAGGGATGTAGGAATAAAAATTGATAAGTGTATTTAAAAAAAAACAAACATGTAGAGCATTTTGGGCAAATACACACTTTTTTTACCTTTGGCGGGACATTAGTAGAGTGTGTGAGCTTTATCACTTTTGAATGTTGTTTGTAACAGCTGATGAGGCTGACCACCTGAGGGTGTCACTGGTGTGTTTTGTTCCTGCAGAATGTTGTGAAGCTGATGCGGGGACTCTTGCAGTGCATGATGAGACAGGTAATGTCATAGGTATGAGTTGAATTAGTATGGGTTGTATTTACAAAGCATTTCATTGAAGCATATATTTGTTATGTCTTCTGCAGAGTGACTATTTTTGCATGTGTGTAGATGGTGGTGTGGGGAATCTTTTTAAAACTGTTGAGCAAAACTCTGATCTTGCTTGCACTTTTTTGAGATTGTGCTTGTAGCAAATCAGAGTTTTGCCTTTGCAAACTGATTTTCACCAAGATGCACACCTGTAGATTAGATCTGAACTCAACAAGGTAATTTCATCTTATTCTTTCCTGTAGAAATGTGGATTTAACTGGAGTCTAAAGTCAGAGTTGTGTTTAAGCGCTCTGATCAATCAAAATACATTGAAGTGAGGTAACAGGAATTAGAACCTCAAGTTTCTCCTCATCTAAGAAAAGTTGTTAATTTTGAAATAGTTCTTCTGAAATGTTTCAGCTTTGAGCTTTGTGGTATTTTTTAGGTAGATAAGGTAGAGAGGTTCAAACGCACACAGAGTACCAAAGACTGCCTCCATGCCAAGTATAACTCTGCAACTTGTGCCACGGTGGTTGGGGACGACCAGTGGGGGCATCTGCAAGTGGATGCAACTTCCCTTTACCTGCTCTTCTTGGCACAGATGACTGCATCAGGTAAGCAGAAGATATTTTTGCCTTTTATTGCACTCTTTTTCTATTCTATTTTCTATTCTTTTTCTGTTCATTTAAAAAGGAAAAATAAAGTAGTAACAAGCTTTAAAGACCTTTAAATAATTATAACTCAGAAGGAAGTAATGTTTCTCTGGAAAAGGGATAGGACTTAGGATTTCATGTTTATAGTAACTGGCCGTGTCTATTCCTTTAATGATTACTGGCATACAAATACATGAGATATTGAGAGTCATGTCAGAGAAGTCTCATGTTTAAAGACAGTGTCCTGATGGACAACCAAGTTTCTTCAGAGAGTGGCGACATCAAATCAGGTGCCACTTTGTGCCATCTGTTCCTTTTCTTACTGGTGCAGTTTTATCTTGTGTTCCTCTCTACTGCACTCCTCATGTGAGGATAAGGATTTGTTTCCTTACATATTTTTCTGCCCTTGGAGCCCCTTGAAGTTGACCCCTTCCTAGTGGGCACCTGGTCGTCCTGGAGTTCCTCGATAGAGCACTAAGCAGGCAGAGGGGTGGGGAGCTGTGGGTATTGGTATGCACTGCTCTGAAGAACCAGAGCTGACTCAGATGTCTCTGCTTTGTACCCACTGTCTGAATGCCAACCCTACAGAAGTTCTTTGAAACCGTATGTATTAATGGCATTTGAAGTATTTTGTCAGTAGCAAGTATTGAGGTTTGCTGCCTGACCTACTGAAATCAGTATGAGTTTTTCCTTTGATTTCAGTGGGCAGTAGTTGGTAGCAAATAAACTAAAGCATGAAACTTATTGAAGAGTAAATATTTCAGTTCTGATACAGTATAATTAATCCCTTCCCTTCTTTTAATCAGGGTTACGTATTATCTTCACCCTCGATGAAGTTACCTTTATTCAGAATCTTGTCTTTTACATAGAAGCTGCCTACAAAGTTGCTGTAAGTAGTTATTTATATGTAAATCATCTGAATGCTGCTCAGGTTTAGGTGGAAAATTATGTATTGATGGAGAAGGAAAACAGGGCCTTACTTTTTCCATGAGAAGGTATCAGAACCTGTCGGTACTTTACACTGTGAGCAGCATCTTTGGAGATGTTGGGAGGGCTGTGGAGGATTTGCTGCTGTGTGGGTGAGGTACACCTCTTCTGTCATAATAACAGAGGGGTTTTTAATTGATAAGGAGTCTTTCTGCTGTGCCTTTTGCAACTGGACGTGTCTATCTCGTATTGGCCTTTTTTAGCCACCAACGCGCTTGTAACAAACGTGGGTAGAGCCCTCCCCAAATCTTCGTTCACAAAGCCTGGCCATGATGATGATGATGAAAAATATTTCCTGATGTCTTATTAAAATATTTTGGGCCTTTCTAAAAAGAGCAGGATGGTAACAAGCGTTCTGGAAAGTGATGAGTTGAGGGGACACAGGGAGAAACATGCACGGGGGAGGGATAAAGGGCTTTGTGTGTTCTGTGAAGGCAGTGATTCATGACTGTATACCTGATCCCGCTGGAGTATACTTTTATGTGCTGCTCTTTAAACATGAGCAGGGTCTCTTTGGAGACTTAAAGCCCCTTTTCTTTCCTTCTTTTTTCTTTTTTTTTTGAAGGCCAATTATAAGCTAATTTAATGCAGGAGTCTGGATTTGTTGTGGGGCAAGGGGGGGAAATGTGTTTGTATATAATAATAACCTTTTTTTCTTGATGATGTTGTTGCAGGATTATGGAATTTGGGAACGTGGTGATAAGACAAACCAGGGCATCCCTGAACTGAACGCAAGCTCCGTAGGGATGGCCAAAGTGAGAATGTCTTCCTGACACCCCCTTCATGGCTGTTGAGTTGTGCTGAAGGGCTCTGTCAAACCTGATCGCTCCCTTTGCATAGTCTTCTTGGCAACTGCAATAGTTAACTGATTGTGTAAGAATTCTTGTTTGGGTGTGAGTGAGTATTTTTTAGCGTAAAATCTTTGGGATAATGGCTCTCATTGAAGGACCTCAGCACAGTTGTTCCAGGGATTGCAAATAGGGTACCAGATTCATTGAACCGTGAATCTAATAGATTCAGTAAGGTGCAGTCTCATAAAGTGGCCTCTGGTTTTCTTTCCCTCTTTCTTAATTCCCCAGCCCCAGTATTATATGTGATGTTTTCATGGTAAGATTAAATCTGATGTAAATTCTGGAAAACAGCAGACTATCAGTCTAAGAAATTCTTCACAAGTAATTCAGAAAGAAAAATAAATGAAGATGTACTTTTTAAAAAAGTGGATATATCTCATTCCCCCATAGCATAAGGTCACAGAGATACTAAAAGAAGTTCAGAAGGCCATAAATGTAAATGTGTAATCAACAACTACCTTTTCACTTGGTGTCTGGAGGACTGGCAGAAGACAAAGATCATTAAGGTCAAAGGTGTATTTGCATTTCAGCAGGGTTTGTTAGTTACCAAGATCTTGTGTGCATTGCAAGAGGGAGAAACTGCTGGTCTTGGCCCCACAGTTCAGTCGAACAGCGATGGGGCAGTGTCTGTCAGGGCAGTTGTTCCTTAGATGTCCACTGTGAGATTTTTTTACCCTGAACATTCTGGTGTGGTCTCTGTGTGACATCCAGACCTGTTGATGTCGAGATGATCTGCAGAACTCGCTGCACAACTTCGCTTCTCTGGGGATCTGGGCTCAGTAGAAGTGCTGTTTCAGGTGGGAACTGGTGGGGGGCACAGTGAACGCCCTGCTGCAGAAGCTGAGGTAGATGCTTTTTGTTTTAAATGTACTTCAGGAATTCTGTCCCATACCTGCTTTGTGTGGCTACCCATGGCAACAGCACAGCACAGAGCATATGCCTTTGTGTGGTTCTCAGAACCTTTTCTGCACCATTAAAACTGTCCCTGGTCCCAGCTATCAGTTCCTCAGCGGGACTTTCTGCCACTGTCAGGAACATGTGGTGCTGTAGTGCTGGTCTAGAGAGAGGGGCTCTGCAGAGGCAGTAAACCCATCTTTGTGCTGGAATAAGAAAAATATCCTTGCTCCTCTGCAGAGAGATAAGGAAAGCTGCCCTGTGTGATCCTTCCTTTGTCAGAGAAGCTGCATGTCCATGAAACTGCAGGACAAAAACAGGCACAAGAGCAACAATTCAGTGTTACAACAACCCTATGAATATGCATTTCAAAGGAAGGCTTTGCTAGCCTGGCCCTGGCCATCCAGTCCTTTCTCTTTTCCTGCCACACTCCCTATGTGGTGCTGCACACCCCAATTCTTCAAAGTCAGGTTTTGTAGCCTGCTAGGTTAAAGTAGGAGTGTCCAAATTGAGTCAGTGTTTGGGCTGATAGTGTTTTCATCAGGCAAATGCACTATGGCCAAGAGGAATGAGATGTAGTGACTCACCTGTTGGCATGGAGCACTGTGTGCCTTGGTTGGCTGTGGAGAGATCAGACATCTCATTTCTCTTCTGCTCGGAAGCAACGGTATCAGAAAGGTGCTGAAGGGGTCAGCCTTTGCTGATTCTGGGTTGCCTTGAACAAACCTTCCTCTTTGAGCAGTTCTTCAGGCAGGAGGAGGGAAAGGACACTGAATGGGGGTTATTTTGGGATGTAGGACAGGACAGGACATTTATAACTAAGTACTTCACTGTTTAGGTGATGTCTCAGTGGAAGCCCAGCTCCCCATTGTTTTGCATTGCCTTTAAATTGTAAGAAGGATCACCAGCACATCAATCCTGTATCCAGCTAGTGGAAAGGCAGAAATATTTACTTTTTCTAAAATATTGCCAAGCATCCCTTTAAATAAAAAATGTCTGTGGAGCAAACGTATGTCTTGTATAAACTCCTTCAGAGGATAAGTGCAGGTGCTACGGTGTATACTTGGTTTAAAAGGTATCTAATGATTTTGGTTTGTGGTTTGCTTTTCTTTGAAGGCTGCTTTGGAAGCAATTGATGAACTAGATCTTTTTGGAGCTCATGGAGGACACAAATCAGTGATTCATGTTCTTCCTGATGAAGTAGAACATTGTCAGGTAAAATTAGTCTGCTCTTTCATTTGCTAAGGGAAAACTTAACCCTCTCCCTTTTGTTTTTAAATGAAATGTTGATTAACTGAACCAAGAATTCAATGTAATACTGATGGCTGCAGGCTATGTTGTTCACCCTGTTCTAGTAGATCATGAGAAACTGAGTGGTGTGAAGCATTCTCATTCTAACTTGGTTAAAAATAACCATGCAGAGAATTCTCTATCAATTTGCAAATAATATAGTCTGTTCCATTTACACTTGACATAGTCTTTTGAAGTATGTAAATTGTTTTACATCCCTTTCTTCTATTCTTGTTTTGCTCAGTCTATTCTATACTCCATGTTGCCAAGGGCATCCACGTCAAAGGAGATAGATGCTGGCCTTCTCTCTATTATTTCTTACCCAGCTTTTGCAGTGGAGGATCTAAACCTTGTTAATGTAACCAAGAGTGAAATCATATCCAAATTGCAGGTAAGAATTTCCTTTATTTTTGTTTTACAGAAAGAAAGAGAAACAGAACCTCTCTTTCTTAACCAAAAATTCTGATTAAACAAGGGTTGCCAGACCTGGTTCATCTGTGCCTGGAAGAGAGGAAGGAAAATCCCGAACTGACCCTTAAATCTCAGCACTTGTTATGTTAGTCTGTGAGGAAGAACAGTATGTGTAATTTTCTGTAATTTTGAGTGTTTTTACAGGGCCGCTATGGCTGCTGTCGCTTTCTCCGAGATGGTTACAAGACACCCAGAGAGGTACTTCTGATGTGTATTTTCAGTAGGCATTAGGAAGAATTTTATCTCTTCTTTATAGACATACTTTGTCTTATTTACATGAAGGAGTAAAGTTCTCCATCACTGCTAAGACATCTTAGTGGATTTGGAGGTAATCCAGGTATCCACCTTAGAAATGACACATATGTGAAGGAGGCTAAGGGTTTGAAAACCATTTATTAAGGACAAAATGTAATTAATAATTCTGTAAGAAATTAATCCTTAGGTATGCTTATGGTGTCTAAGCAGAAGCAGTGTCCCTGAAGCATTTCAAAGTATCTTTGAACTGAGGCAAAGCCAAGATTATTTGGGTGACACTTACATTCTGAGACTAGGAAGGGTCGATTTGTCTAGGGAAACATTAAATGAGTTTGAGGCTGAATGTAAAAAAGGCAAGGAGACTGCATGGAAACTATTTCTGGTGGGTTTATTGGTTTCTAGGTTTTAATTACTTGTATAAAACAGGCTACCATTATGATTGGAGTATGGGTGACTAAATTAGCACTGTGACTAAACAAGTGTGTTTGAATTTTTTAGGATCCTAGTAGGCTGCACTATGATCCTGCTGAGCTCAAGCTCTTTGAGAATATTGAATGTGAGTGGCCAGTATTCTGGACATACTTCCTAATTGATGGAATATTTAATGAGGACAAAATTCAGGTGAGAAAAGAGAAATTGCTTTCAAATTGCAAAGCCATTTACCCATGGTATTTTGGAACTTTGCTCTGTGTTTATTTTGGGTATCAGTTGGATAGAGTGGAAATAGTCTTCAGCCATTCTCACCTTCCTGGGGAGTTCATGACATGATAGAGGCAGCAGGGTTGTGCACACTGGGGGCTTGTTGCCCTATCCCTGCCAGGCTGAGTGGCTCTGTTAGCTGGTGTGGTAAAACTGGGCTGAACAGGTTTTATATGCCTAGTTTTGTCTTGTCACCAACCTCGATGCCCCTTTCGCAATTACTTCAGGATGAGAGAAGCTTCTTTACCCCAACCTCTGTGACTTGGCTGCTGAGAACAAGATTCGTGTTACTTTAAGTCCTGTTGTATATTCAGAGAGATTTGGGGTTGCCTTATGAGGAGCCATTTCATTTTTACTAGTTCCATAATTCACTTCATGCCACTACTGTGTCAAGCACCCAGTGGTCAGGGCAGCTAAATTGGTTGTAGCCCTCCAAAGGTTATGGTGGCACGTGGGGAGTGTTGGTGAGTTAAAGAGCAGCAAGTAGCCAGGACTAAATATATTCAGATCAGGACTTCTGTGGATTAGTGGCTTGAAAGAAGTAAAAAATAATGTGATTTAAAATTGCCTAGTATGCAGAGGGACAGGAGATTGCTAAACTCCTTAAAAAATAAAATGACATCAGAAACAAAACAGAATTTCAGACCAAAAAGCCTTCTTTCTGTACCAGATGTTGCAAATCAAGTGAAATACTTACTGACACTAGAAATGTAAAATGTTTTCCTGAACGCAGTAAAAATTTGCTTTTACTGTGAAATGGTGAAGAGAGAAATAGCATTATTTCATGAGGGGGGAAATCAGAAAGTTTACTGAAAATTCAGTCCTGTCAATAAAATAGCACTTCATGAAGCAGTCTCTAGAATTTAGATGGATTATCTGGGACAGTATGTACCTGTTTGCTTTTATGTTGTGGAGACAGGCTGTGCTAGGACATGGTCAGGGCAATTACTCCTGGTTTCCACTGTTTAAACATAGCTGAATGAGTCACTGAGACACTCAGATGAGTGTCTAGTCTTCCCCAGTTACTGCTGCAATTCTTAGAAAAACAAGCACCCTGAGGACTCAAAAAGGGTGGAGAATACTGAAAATGTGAGTGTACCATAATGTGAAACTGTGGGTTCCTTACTTTGTGTGGTCCCCTGTGCTCAAGAATAGCAGAAATAGGATCTCAGAGTCAGGTACTGTTAGTGCTTGAAAACAGTTTCCCTCTTAAGTAAAAAATTGGAATGGGATAATTGAGAAATGGAACAAAATAAGGAGTCTGGTAAAAAAAAATATATTACCTGTCCTTTATTTTTTATCAGTCTGCTGCTCATGTTCATAATTTGTTGTCTAACCACACAAGAAGATGATTTTCTGTTCAGTGAATTTAGATATTTTTAAACAGTTTAAATCAATTTTAAGCTTTCCATGGGACAAATTTTTAAGCAAATCAGTTAAGAGAAACTGATTTCCCAATCCTGCAAAGCGGAATTTAGTAAGTCATAGGCAATATGCACGGCAGAAAGCTGACAATTTATACATCTTGCACTCTTACAGATATTGGCAGTCTGATGCCCATGTCCTGCATTGTCATCCATTGCAAATTTCATGAAGGATTTGTTCCAATGACTTCTTTATAGGGATATGTTAGACATTTTGTGCTGCAGCGGTAGATTACAGATTAAATATTCATATTTCTAAGGCTGATAATATTGAGATGCTGGAACAGTCCCTGATAATTTGAACCCTTTTCTTCCATCAGTAAGTCATGATCCCCCCCCTTTTTTTTTAATATATATGAATATTCATCAGAAAAGTATGGTTGGAAAGTACTAAAACTTTAACTTTATTGTTTCAGTTTTGCTGACTGTAATGTGAATTCTTACTCTTATTTAAAAATATTTCCAGGTACAAGAGTACAGAGAGGCTCTGGAAGGAATACTTATTAGAGAGAAGAATGGATTAGTGCTAATGCCTGAACTGTACGCAGTCCCTCCAGACAAGGTATTGTGAAAATGCAGCATCCAATTCAGGGTGCAAAGTAGAGATAGCAAGAGGAATGGTTTTATAGTTTTTCCTGTATCTGATAAATCTAAACCAGAAATAAAAAAAAACTACTGCACATTATTTGAAAAAGTAAGAGACCTCTCACAGCTCCTGCTGAGAAATGGTAAATTTTAGGCTTCCACGTTGCCCCATTTCTTCCTTGGAAGTATGAGTGTCTCTGGAAATATTAGAGCATGTCTAAAATTTTACATGCTTATAGCAAGACACACATTTAAGAAGTGTTGATACTGACTTAGGAACTCAAGCTCAAAGAAGAAATAAAGCATAGACTATCTTTCCTGTCTAGTCTATTGATTGATTGTGCTGCTCTTTTCCAGAGCTTGTATGGGAGACAGAAACAGGCTTCAGATGGATTAGGGTTTGGGCTGGGATTTTTGTTTGTTTTCTATGGGTATTTTCTTTTCCCCCATCTTTGCTGTTACTGTTTATCTGATTCTCCCATTGTGACAGAGAAATTCAGATGAGCTTGTGTGCTCTTCCATGCTATTTGCCTTTGTATCCCTCCCTGCCAACTTCTTCTCCCACTCCAGGCTTCTCAGCCCTCACTCACTAAGGGTATGGAGCCTCCTGGGTTGGTCTGAGCTGGTCAGCCGACAGCTGATGTCTTGCTCGCAGGTGGAAACTCTGAATTGCCTTCCTAGTGGGAACAAGCGTGTAAGAGTTCAGAGCCTTCTTGTGAATTTTGATATGATGATAATAATCTGACAAACATGCCAAATAAACAGGGAAGATTTTGTCTATGTAAAGATGTAATGTAAGAGGGTTTTCCCTCTGCCCTCAGTAGGTCTGTATACTGCAAAACCAAGGCAGTTGTTCTTTTTCTAAATTATAAGTCTGCTCTTAATTTTTGCACTGGCCATCCTTGCTAACACAGGAAAGGTGGAATAGCCATAATTTTTGGAAAACACCTTTATTTTAGAAAGGTAGACATCAGTGAAGTTAAAGTGTCATCTTGGAAGGGATTGGAGAGCAGACATCCAGTTACCTACGAGCAGCTCAGAGGGAAGGCAGCAAAGGCATGGTGAGAAGAAAGTGGAAGAGCTAACACCAAAGCTATAATTGCATGCAGAGTCTCTATTCATCCTCCAGCTTTGAAGGGTGGGGCGGAGTACAAAAAGGAAGCGTAGTTCCAGTCCCAGAAAATGTGCAGCCTTAAAAGTAAAACCAAGAGATGTTTAAGTCAGTAATAATGGCAGGTTAGCAAGGGTAGATGATAGACCATATGTTTTCAAATACTTATATGTTACCAATTGTTCTTCACAACTTCAGGGCAATTTTTCTTGCTTATGTATTTGTTTTCAGGTGGATGAGGAGTATGAAAATCCTCACTCAGTGGATCGTGTCCCAGTGGGAAAGTTACCACATCTTTGGGGCCAATCATTGTATGTCCTGAGCTGCCTGTTAGCAGAGGTAATTGTTTCTTGTATAATAGGTAAGCTTATATTTCATTTTGTTTGAGATGGCTTGAGCTTTAAGTACAATTTGGTCGTCAGACAGGGGACAATGTGTTTTCCAGAAGAAACATGTACATAAGCCATGAAAAGGTGACTGAGTGACTGAGATTTCAGGAGTTGTTTTTTTTTTTTTGTATATATATAGACATGCAACTGTCTGTTTCTAATCAAGCTGAATAAGTTGTCAGATGGACTGGATTTAGGGTTAGGATAGAGGACTATACCTAGGCAAGGCTGATTTGGCTGTTCCAGAGCCAGGATTTTGTGCTGTTTCAGCTCCACTAGGCTATGCCTTACTCTGTGGCATAATGTGTCCACCGAGTTGTCCCATATTAGCCAGACTAGTTGGAGGAGCCACAGAATATCTCTGTGGAGCTACAAAAAAAATCACTGGCCTGGCTAAATTATGTTGTCAGTTGCTGCAACTCTAAAATAGGAAATCTGAATATGCAGATTGTGTCAGAACCATTTTCTTGTTGTTCCAAAAAATAGTGCATCCCTTGTTTTTATTGACTGTACTACTTGGTGGCCAGGGTAGATAAACCAGGCCTTAAGTCCTGCTGTACTGAAAAAATACTTTGAAATTTGGTTAAGATTTATTCTAGATACCAGAAGCCTTTTGTTTAAAATCTATTTGTTTCCCTTCTTTTATCTTTCTTTTGCATTTTTTTTAGGGATTTCTTGCTGCAGGTGAAATTGATCCCTTAAACAGGAGATTTTCCACTGGATTTAAACCTGATGTTGTGGTACAAGGTGAAGGAGTTTTTTCAGCATTCTGGGTGAACTGAATTGTGTGGTGACAAAGTCCCTAAGTACAGGAGAGAAGAAAGATATGTTAAAAATAAGTGTATTTTTGCTTGGGACACAGATGCTTTAATGAAACTGTGAGACAGAGAAAGGGGTTTAACACACTTCTTAAAAAAAAAAAAACTTGCTAAAATTTTAAGTCATCAGGGACCGGAGAGTGGAAAACTGAATCTTATAGAGAAAAGGAGAAGCTTGATGCATTCTAGAAAAAAAATGCAGGACTGACTGGGCATGGATCAGTTTAATTAGGTTTCTGTGCAGCCCCTTTCCCAGAGCAACTGGAGAGCACTGGGTGGGGAGAATCCCTGTCCACAGGGGTGAGGCAGCCAGACTTAGGGCTGGCTTTTGGCTGCTGCAGGAAGTGGCTTCTTCAGTTAGTGCAGGAACAGGCAAAACCAGAAAATTAAGATGAGGGCAAACACCAGCTGATGAGGTCTTTAAGACTTTTCAAGGGCTTGTACCGCTCTGAAAGAGCAACCACCTTGTTTACCAGGAGCAGCATTTATCAATGATACTGTGACCTGGGCTGGTGCTTATTTATTCCTTGTTGGTATCTCATGGCGGTAGCATTTTGTTATTTTGAAGTACTCAATTTCCAGTAGAAATAGAAGTGTTGGATTATATCTAGCATTCTTTGACAATTATTCACAATACAAAGAACAACACTGAATTATTAGTCCCAAACCAATAAGCCACCTATCATGGGCGAAATGTCAAGCGGGACAAGAAATGGATTCAGGGCCTGGATTGTAAATTCCACTGATTTGGGGAATTTTTTTTCTCCTTACCTTTGCCATTTTATGTCCTTTGTAACATTTATTGCTATACAAGTAAGAGCACCTGTTCCCCAGGGATTTGGCTGTATTGTTACATTGTGCTGTGTTAACACCACAAAGATTTTCAAGTTGTGTTTCCTCTTGTTCTATGGGGTAAAAGCCTTATCTTCTAAAAGCTACTGCATGATCCAAACTGGTGGAACTGAAAGAAATAAGAAGAAACTGATAAAGTCTCAAAGAATCTGGTGTAACCTCAGCAGGTCTGATCCTGCTTTGAGCAGGAGGTTTGAGTAGAGACCTCATGAGGACCCTTCCAACTTGAATTACCATGTGGTCCAAAGTGGACAGGAATAGCAAGAAATATTGAGAAGCAGAAAATCAGAATCTGACGCCCTCTTGCAATCCCTTTTGATCTCACAGGCTCATAAATTAAGAAAGACGTGAGGTCTTCGTACCTTTTTAGTTAACGAAATGCATTAGTTGAGAGGTGACAGTAGAGATAGTCAATTAAAAAGGGTAGAACATTGTTTCTTAGTAGTGTTTTTGTTTTCTGTTATGCAGTAACTGTTTTAGCAGAATCTAATCATATTAAGAACCTCTTGCAAGACCGTGGAATCAATGTCCAGAGCATTGCTGATATCCATCCGCTCAGAGTGCAGCCAGCTCGCATCCTGAGTAACCTCTACACCATGCTGGGTTAGTACTGGAACATGGAAGCTTCTCTACTGCTGTGCAAGGTCTTATTTTAAGGGTCATGTTTTGTTTTTTGTTTTTCTTGCTTCACGCTGTCTCAATTTCTTGAATTTAATTTCTTTTATTTAAATCAATTTCTTTGATCTAAAAAAAAAAAGTGTTTGTGCAAAGAAGCTTAACAAACTTAGAACTTCTGTCTTAAATAAAGGACCCAAACAGGAAAAAAGTTGCCTCATTAGAAACAGTGATGAAAGTACCAGTTTCCCCATGCTCTTGGAGTTAGGCAAGAACTGACTGTTCTTTTGTCCTCCAGAAACTACTTCAACAGAGAAACTGGCTTTATTAAAAATGCCTGGAAAATTACAGAAAAAAAAGAATCAAGTGTTTCTCCTTTCAGAAGTCAGAGCATTTCTGTTTTAAGTCTGGAAAATGGGCAGTGTTATTGCCATTACTCCCAGCAGGCAGCCTGGGAAGTTTTCTGCTCCAAATCAGGGAAGCCATGCTGCTGCTATCAGAGCATCTTTGGGCTGTCAAGTTCTTGCTAAAGCTCCTTCCAACCCTGAGCTGAGTTGAGCTGCTGAAGCTCTCTGTCTCAGTTGCAAACCCAGAAGCCTTTAGGGTTTTTCTAAGCTCGGGACTGAAAGTACATTCCAGTTCCTCAGCAGTGGTCCTCAAGTCCTGTTTTCCTCAGACCTGAGAGCCGAATTAAATAAAAGCTCCAAAACTCCAACTGGGTCTAGTTGTTGAAAGTATTTTGATAGCTGTTACTTGATAATCCTTGCTGGCATTATTTGGGTCATGCTGGAAAATTTGTTACATGTATTCCTAATCGAATTTAGTTTTACTTCTTCAGGCATGCCAGAACTCATGACTCAAAACTGTGGATGTTACTACAAAGTAAAATTGAGGTGGAGTGAATCAGCACTGGTAGATTCCTTTACAGTGTGGACAAGGGAAGCACTATCGTGCTTCTTTATCAATCTGAAGCATGTTTCCATGGCAATTTGGTTACAGATAATGCTGAGGGAGAAGTAAGAAACTGCTCATTAGATGAACATAATTTTGTTGTTGTGGTTGTTTTTGGTTTGTGGGTGTTGGTTTTTTTCATTTAATATGAAGCTTATTTTGGAAGCATCCAAAGTAATGGGGCCTTCAAATAAGTTTCGGAAAGTATGCCCTTTACAAAGAGAAAGGAAATTGTATATGCTGCTTTTGGGAAAGAATCTGTCTCTTTTATCACAAAATTCTTTAAAAAAAATGAAACATTTGCAGGGCTTTGCTGAAGCTTATATTTATTTCATTATGATTCATAATAGCTTTCTTTCACTGATGGGGGGTTGTGAGTAGGATAATGTGGCACACTGATACATTGTTTTTAACAGTGACTTCTCTGGGAATGTTCACAGTGGTATTTTTTCAGGCACTGGATTGTTTGGCTCATATTCCTTGTCAGACAGATTCAAGTCAGCTCCTGGCTGCTGGTACAAAGGTTGTAGTGCAGATCATTTGCTAATAAGCTCTACTGGGAAAAGTGGAGCTTATTAGCCTGATGAAAATCTATGTTTGTATTTGGATGTACTTTACATGTTGATTTAACCTTCTTCAGGCAAGAATTTTTAAGGTTCTATAGTGAAAGCACTGCAATTTCTGTGGTATGTTGATGGCCTGGTTTTTGTAATGTCACACCTCCTGTCCTTCATGGGGAAGCTTTGGGTGCTGGGCAATGACTGTAATTATAAGACCCAATTCCATGGTCATTGGAGCCAAAATTTAAATTTTTAATCAGGCCTTTGAAGGCCTCTGGCTGTTTTATTGATGGTTGCTACAAAACCGACCAGTGTGTAGCATCTCACTCTGTTACCTGTCTTCTGCCTTGCTGGTATTACTGAAGTAGATTTTGCTGTCTGAAATGGTTATTTTGGAAAACCACACAGCAAATGCTAGCTGAGACCTTTTTTCTTTCTCTCAGGCCGGAATAAGAAGATGAAATTAAGTGGACGGCCACACCGACACATTGGAGTGTTAGGCACCTCCAAGCTGTATGTGATAAGAAATCAAATATTTGCTTTTACCCCACAGGTGAGCATGTAAAGCTGGCAGGAAAATCACTCCTTAATGGCAAATCATTAGTGAAGCACTTTGCTTTTATGTGCTGTCACTGTACTTTAGGTAGAACAGGGCTGATGCAGCAGATGTGCTTTGCTTTGCAGGGTTTTTAAGAGTGACGGATAATCAGCATGGTAGAACTGCTGATAAATCTCTCTTCTGTCCTACAGAGTCTGACTTCTTTGGCTTCTGGCTTAGGAGAACACAGAAAATCAATAGTACAAAGTTGTTACTGATCTCTGCCGAAACCAACGTTCTAGCTAATGAAATAGTTTCTGCAGAAATACATCCCTTAATATATCTTTCTACTGATTGCTTTAATGAAAAATTTAGCACCACATAAGGGTGCCAAGTACTGTAACCCCCAAGTGATGAAGATGTGATCTTTTCATTATATTGTTGAAAGGGTCAATAGTGCTGAGAAAGAGATATTCTGTCTTTGTTTTCACTTTAATGCATTTTTTCAGTGTAGCTGGAAGTTTGGATCCTCACAGAATCAGTGGCTCTTATTTTTACATTTAATGAAATACAACACACTTATTCCAGTAGAATTATTCTAGCAGCTGGTACTAGAAGGCCAGTCACCTGCTCCAAGCATATACAACTGGAGCAGGATAAAGAATGTTTCCACCCTTCTAAGTAGATGTTTGACTAATGTAGTCTTTAAACTTTAGTGGAAGACATTCAGTGGACTCTGTAGAATGCTTCTTTAGTGCTTCATAATACCCAAACAACATCAGATTTACTGCAGAAAAATATAGCTCCCTTCTCGTTCCTCCCCACATCACTTGATCACAAGCAGCTTTATAGCATGTTATTTGCTGTGTTACTCCCCTAAATCAATTTTCACTTTTGCAATTAAGGGAAAAATTCCTTAGAGACATGTTTTTTTTCAAAATACCTCTTCGTTCACATCTTACTTCGTAAGTAGGACCCAATATTCCAGCTGAAGTCTTGCCATGTATCAAGTAGGGATGTACTTATTAGTATATTCCAAAATTGCATTTATCTTTATATTAGCAACACAGTGACAGTTCCTGCTTATTCTGTGTTTGACTAAAACCTCCATAACATTCTCCACTGTACTTTGTAGCCAGACATTCCCCCTGAGATTTTTTTTGAGGTGGATGGAGTTAATGTTTAATGTCACTTTCCTAAGGTCAGCAGTTAAGTCCTCTTGTTGATCTTGACTAGTGTCCACAAATTTTGTGGGTTTGTCATTTGTATTTCATTCTCTTTTCTAGTGAAAATATTGATTAAGTGTGGGGCAAAGGCTGACTCCATTCAGATACACTGTCATTCTGAAAAAATGGTTAAGAACTATCTTCTGAGAACAATTTTAAAAGTAGTTCTGCCTTCTCGGATGTTTTTTCTTCAGCTCAGTAGTGTGAAAATTTGCAAAAGTTGAGAGATGTCAGCCATTTTCTTATAGCTACCATCTGATTGCTCCAAAGAAGGAAATTAGACTAATTTGCTGAGGTTGGTTTTTGGCTGCATTGCTTTATCAGTTTGTAATTATCTTGGCTGTCTCAAATTGGCTTTGTTTTCCTATGCTTTCAGGCACTGGAATTGGCCTGACTTTTAAAATGGCTCTTCCTTTTTAAAGACAGGCAGTGTGTTTTCTTCTGTCTGGATTTCTTGTTCTTCCTGAATGACCTGAATTACCAAAGCTAATTGCGAGTGGCTCAAGGATTGTTTTGGCTAGTTCTTAATTCCTTCTATGCAGTAATTTCTCTGGACTTTGCCAGCCTGAATTTACATGCTCTTTACATGCTTACCGCTCCCTGAGGCTTATGGACTTCCTTAACTTTTGTTGTGGCTGCTTTGACATACTTGCCATTATTTGTCCAGCTTTTTTGTTTCCAGCTCCTGAAGAAGCCATATTAGTCTCTTAATGTGGTTCTTGGCTTTCTGCTGTAAGAGTGGGAACAGCACACTTTGCCACTGTACATTTAATGTACCTTTTCCCCACAGTAACTGCCAGCTTTTCTGTATTCTGCTTGACTTTCAGATTGTTCCCAAGAGACATCCAGTTATTGGCTCCCAGGCCCCAGTGTGCCCTTAAGTTTATTGTTTTTGTTGCTATTGTTAACTTTTTCTTCCATGTTTAGAGTACTCCTATCTTCCAGATCATAGGTTAGTATAATTCGGCATTGGGAAGATTCTGCTTCATGGGTGCGATTGCCTACTTTTTGTTTGTATGGCTTACGTTGATGGTCAGTCTACAAGTGTAGAAAAATGGACTCTTGCACAAGTGTAGATTTCTTTTTTCACAGTCTCATGCCATTTGTGTTGTGGTCAGGAGTAGCTCATATGGCTTTTGTGAATGATTTAAGAGGAGAAGTAGAAAAAAATAAGAAAAGCACTGACAACTGCTCCTATGTCATGTTTCTCTCTTCTTTAGTTTGCTGACCAGCATCACTTCTATCTGGCTCTAGACAATCAGATGATTGTGGAGATGCTCAAGACAGAGCTGGCTTACCTCACTTCTTGTTGGAGGATGACAGGGAGACCAACCCTGACGTTTCCCATCACTCACACAATGCTTGGTAAAAATTTTCTCTGTCTCAAGCAGAGTATATTACTGCAGGGGAATAGGATGGACATCAGTTTGAGAGGAGACAGGTGGCATGACTTCTAACTTCAGAAGTACAGTTTCATTTTTTCCATGTGTATGCTGAATTTGGATGACATAGTAGTATTTCATTTTGGTTTTACCCCCCTTTATATCTTTGCATCTCCATAGTATTTCTGTCTAAAGAAGTTTCATAGAAATCCCTTTGGAACTTGTCTTGAGTGGGTTGATTTTTGTCTTTAGAACTTGTCTAAGGGTTGTGTTTTGTTTGCATGTTTGTTTGGGATTTTTGAATAAGCTAGTATTGATAGCAGTTTTGAATTCTGTTTTAAATTTGTCTGATTTGGGTTTTAGAGAACACCCAGTAATTCACTTTGTTTGGACATGGTAGTTTAAGAATGTGTTGGTTAGCTTCAACTCTTCCATTATTCTTTTTTAGTTGATGATGGTACTGACATTCATCCAGCAGTTCTTGCCACAATAAGAAAATTAGAGGATGGTTATTTTGGAGGTGCAAGGTAATGTCAGAACTCCCAAATTATTATCTCCATGATTTTTTAAAATAAATTCTATAAAATCAGTTTTGAACTTGTCATAGTGCACAGACCTTGTACTAGAACTCTGCAGAGAAGGAGGTTGCAGCTTTAATTGTTATATGGCAATCAGATGGCAGCTGGACCTCAGATGCAGTGGAAAAGAATTGTCTCCCAAAGGATGTACCATCTCTCAATGCCATCAGTGGATAAGGAAAATGAATGCCAAACCTGTGGAAATAAAAAATCTTGGTCTTGGCTGGGCTTCTGTTATTAAGAAGTAAATGATTTTCACAGTTATTGGACATGATTTAAACATAAATTGCATGTAGTACTAGTAACCTTATGTGTTCTATTCATCTACATATAAAATATGATGCCACAGTACCTCCCTACTCTCTTCTTACATGCCCTCTCTCAATCAGTATCTTCCTTTCACAATCAAATGTTGTCATGGTTTAACTCCAGTCAACAACTGTGCCCCACACGGCTGTTCACCCATTCTCCCCTTAGTGGGAATGGGGAGAGAACTGGAAGAGTAAAAGTGAGAAAACTCTTGGGTTGAGATAAAGACAGTTTAATGGGTAAAGGAAAAGCCACACATGCAAGCAAAGCAAACCAGGAAATTTATTTGCCACTTCCCATGGGCAGGCAGGTGTTCAGCCATCTCCAGGAAAGCCAGGCTCCATCAAATGTAGCTGTGACTTGGCAAGACAAACCCCGTATCCCCAATCATTCTGCCCTTCCTCCATCTTGGCTCTGTATGCCGAGCATGACACCCTATGGTATGGAATGTCCCTTTGGTCAGCTGGGGTCAGCTGTCCCAGCTGTGTCCCCTCCCAACTCCTTGAGCACCCCCAGCCTGTGCTGGTGGGGTGAGGTGAGAAGGAGAAAAGACTGTGACTCCGCGTAAGCACTGCTCAGCAGTAACTGATACATCCCAGTGTTAACAACACTGTTTCCAGCACAAATCCAGAGCATAGCCCCATACTAGTTAATCTGAATATAATTAACTCTACCCCAGCCCAAACCAGCACAGATGCAATTTGTGTTTTAGCAGCATTGCATTTCTGTGAAAAGATACTGCCATTCGTGGGACTTCCCAGCCCCAGTTTCTCATGCATTATCCTTGGAGTTCAGGTCTTTGTTTAGGGTCTCTCTACATAGAAATATAGAGCACCCTGTAAATTAGGCTTCGAGTTAGGCCTGTAGGTGTCACCGTAACGGAGTTAAAGTTCAATTAGTAGCTAGAGCAGTAAGTACCCAGCTGGATCTGCAACTCTTGTTTTGCTTTTTTTTTTTTCAGTATCAGTATCTGCTGCTTTGTAGTTACCAAAGGTGGATTCAACAGTGGGTCTGATAAATTTTGGAGGAGTTGCTGAAAGCTCAGTGAGCATTAATTGGTATCAAAATGGTGGATGTTACTGCTCCTTGGCATGTGTTCCTGTTTGCAGGGTGAAGATAGGCAAGCTATCAGAATTTCTTACCACATCTTTTCATACATATCTGAGCTTCCTGGATCCAGACTGTGACGTAAAATTGTTTGATGACCGTAATGAAGACTGTAATAGTCCTGACAGTGAATATGGGGACTATCCAGCAGATTTCTGTGAAAAAGGTAGTAGTGTTTTTTCACTTCATATATTGTCTCTGTCAAGTTCTATCAGCAGACTCTGGGTTTACCTACAATGCAGAATGTATTCTGTGCACAGCTGATAGTGATTTGAGTTTCTCATGCACTCTTCTGAGGACGGTTAGGACCTGCATGACTTACTCAGGGGATGAATTCCTGTGTGTTCTTCCTACGTTCGTAGTATGGTATTGACTGGTAACTGCTACAGTAATCCTAAGCCTGAAGAGCTGGCAGATGGGGAGGTGTGGAAGAGGCTGGAGGGAGGAAGAGACTGTGAGGAGTCATAGACAAGAGCTTGTGTGGAAGAGATGATGGATTCTTAGAATCATACAGGCTGGAAAATACATTTAAGATCAAAAAGTCCAACTGTGCCAAATAGACTACCAGCAAGAAAATTGATTCTTCCAAAGGAAAACCAGCTTCTTAATCTAATTGTTTTCAAAATGCCAAAAACTGATTATTTTTTCTTTTCTTTCCAAATTATTTGGCTTAAAAAGCTCTTGCTTATGATATTCTTGCATTTTTTGAGCGCCTTTCTATATAAGCAAAAACAGTGGTGTATTTGAATAAGAACGCGCTGATAAATTAGGATTTTACCTTTAATAAACCTTTTCTTTTATGTCTGTTACACTAGATAGCCAGGATGAGCTGGATCAGTATATAAATGATGTCCTGCAGAGTACGGCACTGAAGTCATACCTGCCTCCAACTTCAAAGACAGCCAATCAACCACCGGTGTTCAGTGCAAACCATTCCACAGAAGAGATACTGTCAATAATGGCCAAGACAAAGGGCTTGGAGGTTCCAGGTATTTCTCCCTATTATAATACTAGAAAAACTGTTTTGGGTGCTACAAGGAGTAAGTTCAAGCGTTTCAAAATTATGCCTTTTAACATACTCATACAACTAGTTCTTTTTGCATAGGGAAGAAACAAGAATGACTCTGAGCTGTTGCTGTTGTGTTCCTACAGTATCCCATGTCATGGTGTATAACGTAGAAAACCTGCTATGAAATGTAACATTTAATCAAAGTTGATGTTATGGAAACTGCTCCAACTTCTCAGTTGAATAGAATTTCAGAGTCAGTTTTTGTCTTTATTTATACAAAGGCAGACAAAATGTATTTTTTTATTTTAATAAAGCTGTGGTGAAATGGAATGTTTCAGTGCAAGAAAAACATAAATATGTGCATGTACTTTCTGAATTTGTAAGAACAAATGGAGTAGAGAGGGAGTACAGTATTTCTAATTATGCTACATTTCTTCTAGAGTGATTGAAGAATATACACCAAAAAAATGCTTTGACTGAATTTGCAAATAGACTCCAACCTATGCATTGTTTTGTAGGTAGATATGTAGTGTTCAATGCCCTGGTCAAGGGAAGGCTTCCATTAACTTCATTGTAAATTAGTAACTTTCAAGCTTTTTTGTTAGTCTTCTCTCCCATCTTTCATGTGCCACAACACCATATCCTCTTGAATTCAGCATATGAAGTTAACAGAGCATTAGCATGCATTTACCATTATAATTTTAATTCTCATATCTTACCAGTTGGCCCATCTTTTCTACTTTATTCCTGTTAAAATGTTTAAAACACTTAGCAGGGTCAGGCCAGGATTTCTGAGTTGAGCATGTAGCACCTGAGCCTTTGACATGCTGATCTTGGAACAAGCTTGCAAGGAGATACAGGAAGAGCTTGTCTCAGAGCTCCATGCACAGCATCTCAGAAGCATTGCCTCTGTATATTTCAGGTTTTTTCATGTATATTTTTACCTGGTATAGCTGTTTCATGTAGGTGTTTTTGATTTTTGTATTATTTAAACAGACTTTTTTTTCTTTTTGTTCTGGTGGCTTCACTTTCCAGCCGTGCCAATGTCTCTTCCCACTAAAGTTCTGAACACACACCGAAAATCTCTGAATCTTGTTGATAATCCCCATTTCTTTGAGACAAAGGTAAGCTGTGGGAATTTTTATGCTGTTTGTGGTTTTAGGACTCAATGCTATAGCCTTTCCTTGTGTTTTCCATCCAAACCCTATGCCAGTTCTCATTTTCCTTCACAAGCCATTCTGTCTAAGGCACTCCCTTGTTTTGGAATTTATTTTTTTGGCTGGATGAAGGTTTTTTAGTCCAATAGACTTTATCAAGTGGGAAGTTTTTAACTGCATGTGCAGAACAGAAATAATATAATAGCCGATTATTTTTAGAAGCCCAAGGTTAAGTAATCATCTTTAGTTCTAGCTGAACACAAAGGGAAGGACAGGATGTTCAAAGCCTTTAGAGATGTTCTCCAAGAAATGCTACTTACAGAAATGTCCTTAAGGCGCCAGCCAAATCCCACCTCAAGGCATGAAGATGGAGTTGTGCTCGGCTCTTTTTTTGTCTTGGTATATGGTAACCAGCTGCTGAGAATGGTTAAAGGAGATTGTATCCAGCCTCCTAAGGGATTCTGCTCTGCAAAAAGCTCTGTTTGTGGAAATGGTTTTAGAGGACCATATAAATTGCTGAATAGCTTGTTAAACAAACCTTTTCATCAGACAACTGCCCATAGGGTTGCATCATCTGATTAGTTAACATGTTAGTTTCATCGTGACGGCAATATCTGCATCCATAAAGCACCATGTATATACAGGTTCAAGATAGAACTCAAAAAGGTCTAAATTATTTCAACTGAAAAAAATATAGTATCTCTCTGCTTTTCTCTTTACAAGTAACATTAAATGACAGGAAAAGCATGCAAATAATTTGGTTTCTTCAAAAAAAGAGGCAAGGTTCCATTCTGGGTGTTGTGTTTCTTGGGATTAGTCTCCCAATTAGTAGCCCTGCAAGACTTATGTAATGTGTCTGTATTTTAAGGGCTTAGTTTTGTTTCAAGTCTGTTGTAATTTTTTAATGGGAAGTTACTGTTTGAATTTGATCCACTATGTTTTTCAAGATCACATGTTTGATTTTTCATCCTTCTTTGTTATCAGGACCGTGAAAATGTCTTGCGCTTACCTAAAGATGCTCATGGTGATTTGGATTGCAGGAAGCTTGTTGATCAGCTGAAGGAATGTCCAACACTCCATGATCAAGCAGACATCTTATATATCTTGCATATACTAAAGTGAGTTGTCTGAGTATGAACTTAAGCATTTTTAAATTTGGTCACAACTATGATTATTCTTGTGCAAAAGCTTTTCACTGTTCAGGGTTGTGTTTTGAGGGGAGAATTAAAATATTTTGTGCTTTAACAAGCATATTAACAATCAAGTTAGCTTGATTACATAAATTATCTGGATACAAAAAAATACTTGTGTACATTTTAGAGTTGATTAGCATATGGTTACAGACCTCAGGGCTCACAAATGAAATGCACAAGTTCTTTCCATGAATGAAAACCCACCCTGCTATATTTGTGGCATTCTGTTTAAAGTCCTCAAAGATTTGGTGTGATTTTCATACATAAGAAGAGAAGCAGAGGAAAACTTCATCATGTCATCTTCTAACTAAAAGCAAAATGCAATTTTAATGAGTGGTCTCTATTTTTCCTCTAATCCCTCTGCATGTTAAGTGCACCACTGGCTAAAACTTGGTACTTTTCAAAACATTCTTGGTCCAGTCTAGACCCATCTGCTGGGGTTAGTAAATACCTCCTATTTAAATAGGTTCGATGGGAACAAAATGCAAATACAAACCAATAGAATCATCTTCTGGGGTGCATTTACTGGGTATTTTTTCCTGTGCAGGAGAATACTGCTGGAACCTGACAGGCAGTTAGCTTTGGGTGCAAAGACAAGCATGTGTTAATCACAGATGGTCTTCCCTACTGCTAAAAAGATTGTATTTTTGTTTATTTTAGTTTGTCTCCTGTGAGGACCTCTTCTTTAATCTTCATGATTTCCCAAGCAAAATGTTTAGCAGCCTCTCTTAAAGAGTAAAGAAAATCCTGAAAAAATATCATTTTGTTGTTTAACTGCATCTAACACTGTTAATGCCATATTCTGGACTTGTTTCACCATGGGAGTCTTTATTGGACAGGCTGGTTGACTTCTGGTGGACTCTGTGTCTCAGCAGGAATTGAAAAGTCGTTCTGTGACACTTCAAAACATTACCAAAGAGAAGCCATAATGCAGTGAATTTCAAAAACAGGAGAGGAGCAGAAATCTTCTTTGCTTTTCAGTAATGGCATAAGCAGCATTGAAGTTTAGTTAATAGCTAAGGAAGAGACAGGGCAAAAAACTTCCCCTCAGGCATCTGAAAAATGGGTGTAGTCTTCAGCAGAATTTGTTGCTGAATTCTGCTCTGAAAAAGCACTACATGGAGTGTTCCTGCAGCAAACTGTATGTGTGAATGCTTAATTTAAAATCTGGTGAGAAATCCTTTCGATGGTTCCTTTTAAGTCACTGGCTCACAGCTCAGTGAGTGCTCAAATTAGTGGGAAAGTTCTGGTACCAAGAGGGTTTTGTCCACATGTAACAGATCTCTGGTGAACACCCAGATGTCCCATATAGTATCTCATCTTGTCACCAATGTGAGCAAGGTGATCAAAATCCGGCTGTGTTTGTGTGGTAAGGTTAAGCAGTGTAGCATCTTACCTGGTGACAATTACCTTCTGTGTCTTTTGTGGCAGAGGTGCTGACTGGGACACAGAGCTGGATGGACAGTATGGTGTCACTGTTCATTGCCTACTCAACGAGCTCTACAGAAAGGCAGGCCTCAATCAAGAATGGGGCTTAATCCGTTATATTTCCGGTATACTCAAAAAGAGAGTGGAAGTCCTGGCTGAGGTATGAAATATAAATAATCCTGGCTCAGTTTCCTTCCTGGAAACAGAGATAAAACTACCAGTTTGCCAGAGGGGCTTGTGCTTTCCCTTCTTCTGGTCTTACTTCACACCATAGATAGTGAAACACTTTTAAGTAAACGTTGGTTTCTTTTCTGATCTAATCTTATTAAGACATCTTTACCTTTCATCTGTACTGCGAACAGTGATAATTTTGGCATGGACTGAGAATGTCACACTATCACTGTAAATGGTTGTGAAGGCTTTATTTCATCTCTTATAATTGGAGAAGCCTAATTACATGTTTTGAAAGCTGCAATTGTCACTGGTAATTGTCCACTGCTTTTGTGATGGCATGAACACTTTTGGAGCAGCGCTAGGTTAAGGTGCAAGTGATGACACAAAAATGCGTTCTGCCAATTTCCATCCATTGGGTGAACAGTCTGCCATGCACGTGGATGTTTGGAGGCATTAAAATATCTGGGACTGTTAACTGGTAACAAGAAAAATCCATTGTAAGAGTACAGATTCGATTTTGAACATTACAAAAATGTTTCCTCTCAAGTACTCTAAACTATTTGTTTAATTTCCTAGTTATCCTAGGCACAGAATTTTTTCCCTTCTCAAGATACAGTGGATGAGCAGTACAGACACACTCACAGAAAGCCATGTATGTTAACTTGAGAAGATGCTGACAAAGAATTGGGGAGGAAGAGAGTAGAGATGATCGGTTTTCTTCCACATTAAGGGAGGGAAAATAGACTCTTCAAAGTCAGAGGAACGTTGCTATGTGAGCTTTTCAATTCAGGATGCTAAAACAAGTAAACTGAACACCCACTTTTAAAGGAGGTCAATACGAAAGAGTAAACACTGTGATATTGGTGGAAGTACCTCTTTCAGAGTGTATCAGGATAGCTAATTCAGGAATGCGATGCAGTATGTTGGGTGTTTGCTTGTTTTAAGAGATATGTTGGGTGTTTGCTTGTTTTAAGAGATATATTAATATGCAGGATTTTTAAAGCTAATATTGCCAAACTTTTCATTGATTTAAAATATTTTTGTCTTAAATAAAAACAAAAGTTTATCATATGATAAAGAATGAAAGCCTTTATTATCTGCCAGCCCCATTGAAGTACTTAATCATTATGTTGCTGATTTCACTGAAAGGGGGAAGCAGCTTTCAGACTGGTCATACCCTCATAGCCCTGTTGACCTCAGGAGATCCTTGGCGTCTAGTTAATAGCATTCTGCTGGATCTGCATGTATGGTAATTAATAGAAATGCACTTAAAAATTGCTAAAGAAATGCTTCGTTTTTGGGAATTAAAAGCTGTGTCACTTCCACACGATTCAGAGAAAGGTCTCTTGCTTTCTGTCCCCTTACGATAGGCATGCACAGACCTTCTGTCGCACCACAAGCAACTGACAGTGGGCCTGCCACCAGAACCTCGTGAGAAAATCATTACCACGTAAGTTGGAGCTCTGCCTCAGTTACAGAGCAACCTGCTCTTCATCTTCCTGCCAGTACCATTCTGCTGCTGTTATCTTCTTTTAAAACTTACTCCTCATCTTCAAAAGGATTTGCAGCCACTCAGGCAGAACTGTAGGCACCTTTGTGGTGCAGAGATGTTTCTGGGTGACGATTCCAGTGCTTGCTCAAGAGTTTTAATAGCTGGTTGTGCCGAGTCACTGCTTGCTGTGGTTTGTCTTCTTGCAGCCCACTGCCACCTGAGGAGCTCACAGATCTCATTTATGAAGCCAGTGGCCAAGACATCAGTATTGCAGTTCTGACACAGGTAAGCAGCGTGTGTCAAAGGCTTCCTTGGCTGTGCCCAGTGTGACGCCAGTGTTTACTCTGAGACTGGGAAAGCCACAAAGGCCCACTTTGAATGGCTGCCCTTTTTCTTGCAGGAAATAATTATGTACTTGGCAATGTACGTCCGGTCCCAGCCTAGTCTTTTTGTGGAGATGCTCAGGCTCCGCATTGGTCTGATAATCCAGGTGATGGCCACTGAGCTGGCCCGGAGTCTGAAATGCTCAGGTAAGAGGCACTTTTATCATAAGGGTACTGATGGCATCATTTTTGCTTCACTCTTAGTCGTTGATCTTTTCGTTAATATATGTTAAATCCTTTTATTAACCTCTCCGTTCATATGTGCAGTTACAAACTTTGAAAATCACTTTTTTTTTTACTTCATGGAAGATTCCTCTCCCCCATCATCCAGTAATTCAAACTGAAGTGGATATTCTTTATGGAATAACTCTGACTCTGTAATTTAGATCTACAGGTCATCCACTGTTGGGAAATGGCTGTAATGCTTTTCCAAGTGATCTTGTTTTCTCATCATGAGCTTCAAAGAAGTTTTACACAAGCTACAACATAATATTCATTAATGCAAATAGTGTTATTTCTATGCAGTGTTTGTTGTTTAGTCCTGAAATGTATTTTCTTTGAAATGTGACTCTGCGTATTAATATTTTTAAAGGAAGTGCGAACCAAAAGGTTAGATGTGATTGGACTTCATTTATCAGCAGTTTTCTGAGTTGGCTTGTTGCTTTCCCACAGTAATGCTTGTCTTTTGTTTTGTTTTACTAGGTGAAGAAGCTTCAGAGAGTTTGATGAATCTAAGCCCCTTTGATATGAAAAGTCTCCTACATCATATTCTCAGTGGGAAAGAGTTTGGAGTGGAAAGAAGCTGTAAGTTGTCCACTTGGCTACTTGTATATGTTAAGTGAGAACTATAAATATAAAGTTAGATTGTCTTATAAGTGGGGATCTATTCTCTCAACTTGTAAAATGGAGGTATAGGTAATGTATTAATCATTGGTGACCAGTATATGTGTATGCCTGCTGTGGAATAAACAAAACAAATATGATGGAAGCTATCCTGCACTGAAATAAGATTGTATCAAGTTTTCAATAATATGAAGGCAAACTTTTAAACTGAAGAAATTTTATGTGACCAGAACAAAATCCATTAAAAGGGCATATCTAACCTGCCTTCAGTAAGCACGTCTGTGATGCCCACATATTCCTGACTGGTGCATCAGCTGTCTCCTGGGTTCATATGTAGGCCCTCACAGACTCATTGCAACTCCTGACGTCTTTTACAGCTACAATTGCTCAGTGTCTTGGAAAATCAGTCTCCGATATCCAAGTATGGATATAGGCCCCTTACTTGATGCAATCAGGTTTGAACTCTTGACATGACTTGAAAGTATGCTGTCAACCAAGAGCACTGCCCACTTCTGAAAGGATATGTGTTTAACAGCTAGATACAATTTCATCTGTTTTTCTACCCCTACAATGTTAAAAATGTCCATTTGCTTCTTTTAGTGCGACCTGTAGATTCCTCTTCATCTAGCCCTGCGATTTCTATTCGTGAAATGGGGCATTCTGGAGCAACCAAAACAGAAAGAAGTGGTATTACTAAATTGAAGAGTGAGATGAAGCAGGTGAGGGTTTTCTGTCAATGCTCATCAGAAAGTGCAGCTGTTCTGGAACTGTGTTATGTTAGGTTCTATTCTTGCTACATGACAGAAGTTTCCAAAGCTTTGATTTTAAAGCTGATCACTAACTAGAAGGCAGTTAGGGAATGTTTCCTCCAAAAATGTGCTGCCTTTTTTGTTCTTGTTTCACATGCTGAAAATAGAACAACTTGAACAAACTCTAATGCATTCACGGCATCCACTGTAAAAACAGCTTTTATCAATTTTAGTTGAGGAAAGGTCAGATACACAAAGTGAAGCTTTCATGCAGTGTTCATTCTTGTACTTGGCCCAAGTTGCAAAAATGGACCACACGCCTTTTGGAAAAGATACATGTGGAAAAGGAATCTTGGTTTGTTTCCTTCCAGTTATGTTTCTTCAGAATAGAGGATGACTATTGCTATTACTGGTGGCAATAAAGATCAGTTAGTGATTCTTCACAGGACCTGATCAGGCAGGACAGCAGAGGCCCCTGTGAGACACATGGTGTCTGTCTCACGAGACCTGGTTGCTGTGTTTGAGCTGAGCTGCTCCCTGAGCATCATCGTGGCCGAGCTGATACAGCTGTGGCTGTGAAGGTGCTGCTGACTGCTCTGCACCAGCCCTGAATGACTGTGGAGGGCTCACAGTCCTGCAGTGGGTGTCTGTCTTAGGGCCTGTCCAGGGAGGAGAAGGGACAAGGCACTAGGTGGCAGCATTATTTTGATTTAAATACAGTGGTGGACCTGAGCTGAAATACTTAGGCCTTAGTTGACGTTACAAGTGTCGTTCCTGCGTTGCTTTTGCATTAGATGGAAACTTGGTATTTGCACAGAGGAGGAGTTGCCTGGTTTTATTTTTGTTCCCTCGACTTTGCCTTTCATGCTCCATCCTGCTACATCTCACTGCATTCTCTGAATAATTTACTAGATACTAATGTAATGTAGGGGGGTTGGGTGGGGTGGTGCAGGATCAACTTTGTTGTTACAGGGAACGTTTCAAGTACTTGTACTGACATCTCTGTACATGTTGAGCAACTGCAGCTGTCTCATTTGCTGCTGTTCTTTCTTGCGTCAGAACATCAAGCCTTTGCCTGGATCTGAACCATTAACACTGAACGTGGAGGCATGGCTTGGGGTGGGCAGTTAGAGAAAAGTGCTGTAAGTCTGAGGTGCTGCATCCACATTTCAGCAAAAATTCTGCCTTGCAGCCGTTTGTTTAGCACTGCCCACCCAGCTGGCAGCCTGCAGCAAGATGACCTTCTTGTGCAAAGAGAAGCTGCTGGCATTGCAACAAATGGAGAATGGAAGCGGGGAGCTTGGTTTTCACCCCAGCCCTGAGTCACATGGAAGCTTTTGCATGCACCTCAAACTGTGGTGGCTTGTGTTGGCCATGGTCCCATCCACTGGGACCTCAGTGGATGGCATGGGCAGCCAAATGGATGACTTGTGGCTGCCAAACAGGCTCTTGGCAAGGCAGGATCTGCCTCATGGTGACCCTGGGAATCAGCAGCAGCTGCCCTGAGATCAGCTGAAGTGCAACACTGAAAGAGGACAGGGGTTGTTGCAGTTTTCCCCAGAATACCTGAGCTTATTCCATATTTCTTGTCTTTGCATCGATGGGTTACATAACCCTGTTTGTGTTCTGTTCTGTCATGGCTGTCTGTCTGATGTGTTGGTGTCTGGTTTTGTTTTGTAGTTCTTTCATGAGGGGCACTCCATGTCTAGCAGCATGTTCACTTCCACGGTAAAACACTGTCTGTTGCTCTGCTCCTGCTCTTCTCCTGTGTGTGTGTGTGTCTGCGTGTGCAAAGTCTTGGTTTTAGAGACGTCCTGTGACTTCTGCTTAAAACCTTGTTTTCAAACCCTACCTCTTTGTCTTGTTCATCTTCACTGGGAACCAATTCTTGTTAGTAATCTTTTCATAGAAGCTGAGTCTCGCATTTGGATCCACTTAGTTCCTCTGAAGCTTAAGCAGTTGTAGCAGATAAAGTACTATAGCAGATTTAGCTGCTTGATAGTGGATTATGTTACAGGTGTCTTCAGCATTTAGAAGTAATGTAGCGTTGATAAATGCTGGCAGTGTCTGGACAGTGAGGAACCCAGAATAGCTTCAAGTTGCTGAGACAGGTTTTATGGGCATGGCTATCTCATCAAGCAGTCATCTTCTTTCAAGGCAGAGAACTGTAGCTCTCACTCTTAAGAAGGAAGATAATTGCTTAACTATATTACCAACAGAGACCTCAATAATTTAAAGTTAGTCTGAAGCTCCAAATGTGTCATGGAGAGACAGGAAGTTTGCAGCTATGCATGTCCTTTGAACTGGCTGTTGTGATTTGTGATTCTCTGCATCTTCAGACTTATTGTCAATGGCACACCTCCCAAATTGTCGTAAGTACACAGCTGCAGAGCACCACTAGCCCTGTGGCCTGGCCTGACAATTGTCAGGTTGCTGTTGCCTCTCTCTTCCTACATACCAGCGCAGAAAGGCAGGCTTCAACTATGTGTTTGATTGAAGTGCACATATTTAGCTGTTCAGGGAGATCTTTGCTTCTCTGAACCACCTAAGTAGTCAGATTAATTATTGTATACAGATGGATTTCTCTACTTTGGCGCTGATGCTCCCGCTGAGCTCCTGCATCCCCCAAGCTCTGCTCAGTGGGATGGAGGAAGTTCTGTCTATCATGGTCAGTGTGCAGTGGAAAGCAGAAACAAGCATTGAAACATCAGGAGAAGACCACCTGTGCCTCATTAACACCAGCAGCAGTGGAAATGGACTGTTCTCATTTGCTGTGGATTTTTTTGCAGAGCTTGGCTATGCAAAATTCGTGAGCCTGCACCTTCCAACCATGCAGTTTTCAGTCCTCCTTCCCTAGTACCTTGCTCAGGTGGTTTCTTATCCAGAGATGATGGGATTTCAGATGGGGCTATCAGTGAAGTCCTTTCTGGGCTGAAAGTAACAGGTGTGCAAAAAGGAATGAGAAAACAGAAGAGCTCAGTCTGGGAGTGCAAGGAATGGGGAGATGCATGTGAGGAAATCAGAACAACAATTTGGTGGTAGTGCCACAACTTTGAACATGATTTGCTGTCTAATTTAGTGTCCAAGTCTAGTAGGGTAAAAAAATAGAGCGATAAAGGTAATAAAGGAGAACAAGACTGATACTTACAGAGAGGCAAGCATGATGATTTCATGGCCACATGAAGTCAATTTTTAATCTACTTATTTTGATGGAGCTTTTGCATGGCGGACCTGTCTTGCTGGACTCATAGACTCTTCGGTTCTTTTACAACACCGAGCCAAATGTCCAAGTGAATCAGATCTACCTGCAGATCCCCCCATCTTGAACATCAGTGACACGGCCCTGGAAGCCAGCTTGGGCTTGTTAAAGTAGTCAGATCTTGTGTTAAACCAAGCACTGAAGTTTACTGTGTTATGCCATGTTGAACTACTTGCCCGTTTTGTTGAGAAATTATTGAAGTACTTGAGAAGTGAAGCTTGTTTTGAAGGAGAGAGATACAGATCAATCCTGCTCCATCATCCTGTCTGACACTATGGCCTGTATTTTTCCCCTGGTTCTGAGGTAGCATTATAACAAAAATGTATTGACCAGGCAAGGTCAGTACACCCAGTTAGGGTGGTAGAAGGCAATTAACCGAGGCTTTAATGTCCTTACAGAGGAGCAGCACTCCATCATCTCCCACCAGTACTTCTCCTACTGGCTCCAGTGGAGACATGAGCTGGGGTGACCGAAAGGGGCAGTGGCTGCGCAGAAGGAGGCTTGATGGTGCTATTAACAGAGTTCCTGTTGGCTTTTATGAGAAAGTGTGGAAAATCCTTCAGAAGGTAAGTTGGCTGCTATGAAGGGCAGGAAGCAAGAAAGCTGCACAGTAACTTGGGGAAGTGGTAGTCCAGAGGTAGCATCTTGCCAGGAGTTGGTCTTCAGCTGGAAGACTGGTGGAAATGAGAGTCATTAGTGGAAGTGTGTCTCTTGAACATAAAAGGGCTCCATTAACACAAGTTCACATGTTTCTTTGAAAGTTTGTTTTTTTCTGAAACCATCAACGCTGAATTTTGGCTGAACTTGCACCCCACAGCCTAATGCACGTTGTCAGTGCAGCTGAGGGGCACTGCAGTGCAATGCAGTTCTCTGCTCCAGTTGAGAAAGGCTGTGAGGAATTAAGTAGGAAACTGCACTGACTCTTCCAGAATGTCTTGAGGTCTCTTGCTGGCTCTTCTGAGCTGTATGGCATTCTTAACATTTTTTTGTTTGTTTTCAAGTGAAAAGTAAGTCCCTGCCAGCACCTCAGAGATCAGGGGTTTGGAAAGGTGTTGAAGCAACTCTCCAGGAAGGAGAGGGAAATTATGAATTTTTACCTAATTCATAGTGATTATAAACCTGGGTTTTTTCTTTGCTGAATGTGAACCAGTGTTCAGGACCTTCCAGCACTGAGTTGTTCATGCCTGCTTAGTTGGGAAAAGACTGCGTCACTAGTTTAGGCTGGTTTTGGTTGTCCTTCTAAAATCAGTTACACTGAAACTCCTAGTGTTGATGTCAGCCAAGATGAGTCATACGTGACCTCTTGACTATTTACGAATGGGATCTTTCAGTAGAGTGAGCATTACTTCTGACCTAACTTAATAGCTAGGAGCATTTGTATGTTTTTCTGGCTATTAAAATGAATTGTGCTTATTTAATTTGTTTTCAGTATTTCATTCTTCAGATCTCTTTGGACTATTCATAAAATCTGTCTCCTCTTCTTGGTGTGTGTTTCTGTATCTCAAGTACTCAGATATGTCACTCCTTAGCCTGCCTTCTCACCACTTAGGTTTTGTCACTCTTTCCTTTTGTCACTTAGTACTTCTAACACCACCTCTGCCCCACTGGTTGACACCTTTGAGGTGTGATGCCCTGGATCTGAAACACGTAACTAAGAGCTGTTTTAGGGAAAATGAGAAAGGTGGTCTGTTGTCCATAATGCTTCCATGTTATCTTATTTCTACTTCTTTTTGAGCAGAATGTTCTCATTGATTTGTTCCTCTCCTCTGTGTGCCTCTTGCTGTAGTGGCTCTCTAAGTACTGGAACACAGCACTCTCTTGTGTGTCATGTCAGGCTATTTCTTATGTTTGCCAGGTTACATAATAACTTCTTTAGCATAGATGAAATATAATATTTTGGAACAGGGGTTTTTTTGTCTCATTTGGGGGTTTTTGCTTTGTTTTTTTTTCTATCTGAAAGTTGTTACATATTGGCTTAAAAAAAGAGAACTCTCAGAAGATTTACTTGCAAGAACTGTAATTTCTGTTCATTGTTGAAATGTTGTTGTTTCAGTGCCATGGTCTGTCCATTGATGGGTATGTCCTTCCTTCTTCAACCACCAGAGAGGTACAGTAAAATGCCAAGAATTTGCAATGATTTTCTCCCCATGTGTTGAATGCTGGGTGTGACAGTGTAACGTGCGACGGGGCTGCTGTTGCAGATCCTTGGTTTCAAGGTTAGAACACCTGGACTTTCCCCAGCACCTCTGCTGGCTTCCCCAGGTCTGTGCAGATTTGTTCCTCTCAGGCAGGCCTGGGAGAGTGTTTATGGCAGGTTTTCCCCTTTGCTGAGCCTGCCTTCTGGATACCTTTACTCTCCCCATGTGCCCACAGAGCAGAGCTTGAGAGAGGGTGGCTGATGGCAGTCCTTGGTGGGGGGAGGTGAGGAGACAGTGCAGACCTGTTGGAGTAAAGCAGACCTGTTCCTTGCCACTTACTTTTTTTTAATATGCTGCAACACCAACCAGTGTATTTTGGCTTCACAGTCTCAAAAGTAAATACCAGTTAAGAATGATTGTTTCTAACCAAAGCTTTGACTCTTTAATTCCATAACCTTTCCTTACATTTTTTTCCTTAGTTCAATTGCCTTTAGGTGCTCTGGCAAGTTTCGAATTCACATCTATAAAACAAACTCTTGTGAACAGTAATCCATCAGAACAAGAGAGGTGCTTGTGTGCTTGAGACTGTTTTCCTGTCTGGTTCCTTTGGATTTGTTTCTGGCTTCCTTCTCTTCTGAGGGATGATGGCAACAGCTGAAGAGAGGAGCTGGAATTTTCTGCCAAATTTAAATGTTGCTTTTTGTTTTTTTTTTCAGAAAGGAAAGCTTTATTTATCCCTATTGTGTAGGTAAATAGGCTTATATTTTTAGCCTGTCAGACCTAGACAGTATCTAATTTTGCTGTTTAAAGGAATCGAAAGAAATAAGCACAAACCTCCTAAGGCAACATAACATCCACAGAGATATGCCAGTGCAAATTAAGATGCTCTACAAACAGTATAGTGATACCTCTGCATGGCAAAGCTTTAGGGGCTTATTTAAAAATCACCCCTCTAAGCAGGTGGTTATTTTTAAAACTTAACAGTAAGTTTGGCTTTGCAACTAACCTGTGATGCCAGAAAGATACTTACAAGGCAGAGTGTGTGAGATCACAGCCTGAGGAGCAAAGAGTTAATTTGCCAGCTAAGCATCAGCAGCCCTGTAAGTGAGATGTGTATGTGATGGGTTGCAGGGCTGGAGCAGCTTCTGGAAGTTGTGTAACTGTTTGCAGAATCAAGGTCTAGCAACACAAAAACTTTCTGTAAGTGCTAAAGTGGCACAAACATTTTGTTCGCTTCAGTCAGTCTGCCCCCATGTGCAGAGAGGAGCATATGTTTCAGAGCTTGCAGGATGTGGGGAACTAGTCTTTTGGATTTGTCAGTTTTTCTCTCCATTTCCACTCAAACTCGCCAGATGACCCCGTGCGAAATCAAGTTTGCTGTGCACGTGGAGTCAGTGCTGAACCACGTCCCCCAGCCCGAGTACAGGCAGCTCCTGGTGGAAGCTATTCTGGTCCTCACGTTCCTCTCTGACATCGAGGTGAACAGCATCGGGGGCATCATCCACGTGGACCGAATCGTGCACATGGCCAATGACCTGTTTCTCCAGGAGCTGGTGAGATTAAAGGGCAGTGGTGGGAAGTCTCCTCCTTTGAAAATTATCCCCTGCTCCTTTTTAAATATGTGTGATGGCCTGGTTCCTTCCCCTACAAAGATAGACAGAATCACTTAAGTATCTTCTGGAAATATATTCGGAAAGCTAATTTAAGAATTGTGGAAGATTTAAATGGAATAAAATTGTAGTGGCTAACAAGCTCTGAAGTATATTGTTAGATTGAAGTGAGGGTTTGCTTTGTCAAGGCATTAGAATTACTAATATTTGAATAATCTCCCCTTTCCCCCCAAAAGGCAAAAATCTGTGAAGTTATATGTTCTTCATTTACTTACACTGATCCAACTAAGTCATGTGGGCCCTATAATAATCCTGATTAAGGTTTTCATGAGGGGAAGGAGAATTGCTTTCAGTATTCAGCACAAATGGAAAATCATAACGTGGTGGGTTTTTTCTAATAAATAAACATGCATGCCTAACTTGCCCCACTTCTTTGCTTGTGTCTTTTCAGAAATCATTTGGAGCTACTGGCAGTATCTTGGAGAAGGACATAGCCACAGGAATTTGCCACTTTTTTTATGATAGTGCTCCAAGCGGGGCCTATGGCACCATGACATACCTAACAAAAGCCATAATTATTTATTTACATGATTTCCTGCCTAGCACAGGCTGTGCCATGCAATAAGTGATGCCTCGTGCGGGAGGGAAGGCTCAGAAGCTCTTTCTCCCCATTTCCCTGTTGTGAACCTCACGGTTACTTGCTGCCTGTGTGTGTGCCGTGCACTACCTCAGCACTGGACACTAGTGGCCATGCTCTGTGCATGCCCTACCTACAGAGGACAGGGAGCTGGAATTTGGCCTGGTTTTAGGAGAGTGTGAAAGAAATGACAAATAATGAGGCTTATTCTGCCCAAAGTGCATAAATGTAATTCATAGTAAATTAGAAAGAATTATACAGTTCTGCCAAGGGGAAAACAGATTATTCTGTGGAGATCAAAAGGCATAATAAAACAAGGGAGCTGTATCTCGGGCACAGAGTCTCCCAAATAAGGGAAGTGATGGAATTAATTAATTTTTCTCCTGCTGTGTGTAAATGTACATCATTGCAAATCACTAATGCACAGTGTGAAACATCCAGGGAAATGTAAATTAGAGGCATAGGAATAACTTGAAATAACCCAGTGACATTTCTCATACACGTTTATCCTGATTCTCTTCTCACTTGCACCTAGTCAATGCCAGGCTAACACCAGTAGAGACAAACATCTTGCAATATCCACTAATTTGAGAGGATAGCCTCTGTCAGGAAGCTGCATCTGTCTTTAATCTGAACAAAACAGCTTCCTTCCCTGCCTCCCTGAGGCTTTGGAGGCAAGATCTGAAGGTTCCAGCTTCTCCAAGGTGACAGACACTTTTATGCCTGTAATCCTTTCCTCTGAATGGAGCAAGATAAACCGCTTCCACTCAAGCACCCTTTCCAAGTCTCCCAATTGTTTCCCTTGCAAACAGCCTCAGAGTTAAGAATGGCATAATTGTGGCCCTTCCAGCACAATGTGAGTTTATGGAAGGCTTTGATGTTTCTCTTTTTTTTTTTCCTTTCCCATTTTTTTTTTAATTTTTCTTTTTAGTTTGAAGCTGTACTGGTCACATATAGTAAGAGTTTGGGCTGCCTGGAAGTCTCCCTTCAGACAGTTCCCAGGTTAGTGCTGGCACCTTGAATCTGTCCATTGGAAACTCTGAGCTGCTGCAGGGAGAACAGGTGTGTCCTGCAGGGAGAACAGGTGTGTCCTGCAGGGCAATGGTCCCATGGCCACTGAAACTGAAAACAGCGGTAGGCGGCCTCTGGAGAGGAAAACCCTGCTGTACCCCAGGCAGCATTTTCCTTGTGCTGACACTGTTGGCTTTGTCAATAGCCACGTGCCAGCATCTGGCTGACAGTTTAGGAATATGGCAGTAGCTTTAGCCTGTCCGTGGCCACAAGGCTCCCCCAGCAGTGTGAAGGTGTACCAGCACTGCCACCACGTGAGCAGGAAGGGTCAGAGCAATTCTGTCTTGCCTGGTTGAGGGGAAAAGAGCAGATAGGCCTGTAAAAAGGCCTGTAAAATTTTCTGAGCTAATAAGCCTGATTAAGTATATTTCTGTGAGCCTCCATGCTTTCAAAACATAACTATGCCGTTTGTATAGGATTTGAAAACTTTTTTTTTTGGTAACAGTGGTAGGTGGTGCTTTTGAGAGTGAGGTTTTTGTTTCCAGTTTTATACAGGTATCTGAAAAACCTTGACAAAATGACAACACTCTGTCTCACTTGCCAGTTGCCAGCACTTACGGTCCCCAGGAGGCTGAGCTCCTGAGGGCCGTGCCACCCTGCCTGCTGTCCCTCTACACAGTCGATGCTGCTGTAGCAATGTCTGGGCACTGCCTCAAGACAGTGAAGGCATGGGAGACCTTAGGAAGTGATTTAATGTTTTTGCAGAGACCAGAGGAGTTTGGCAGTCCAGAGGCCCAGGAGCCCTTGGATTGGGTGCTCCAGAGACACCTTGTGTTAACCACCATGAGAACTATGGGCCTGTGGAGTGGCCAGCATAAAGTAACAGTTCAGGTGCAATTAGCATTTGGATGTGGAAGTCATTTTATTGGCATGGTGCCTGTTTTGTAGGGGTTTGCCTTCATTATGGTTTGGTTTGGATTTTTTTCCTTTTCATATGTATTGTGAGAACTTACTTGGCTTGTTTCCCAGTAAATGAAAGTAAAATCCTTTGTCTAGTTTAAGCAGATGTGACAGCGCAGAGCGTGAGCACACAAGAGCTGGTGTGATGGTTTCTTGTTCTACCCAATATCATATGAAAATTTACTAGTAGCTGTTATTTTTGCCTTTTTTTTTTTGAATCCTAGATTGTGAGAGATGCAAGATGATTTTCATTCAGACTCTTAATTTTTTTTTTTTTTTAACCTACAGTGTGATCTTGTTTTCAGAAACAAGAAGGGTGATGTAGTTGGTTTTACATTAAGCTGCCTTGAAGTCTAAAACAATGAAACGTATGGCCTAACATACCTGGACACCTCTTAACACTTCTTTTTTTAATGGCAGTGTCATTGGTGTCTTTAGTATGAACTTCACAGTATGAACCAGGTTATGGTATATTTATGATGATCATAATGAGTTACCACATGAAATGCAGGCACTTGGAAAGTATTTATGTGGTAATCTGAAGAGTTTAGGTAGCTGATGGTGAAAGCTGGGACTCTGAAACACACAGCTAGGGGAAGGGAAACTTGTTTTGTTTCCAGGTCAGGCACAGCTTCAGCTTGCAGCTCGTTCCACTTGGAGAGCTGCATTGTAGTGCAAACCTAATTAAGCAAATAAGGTTTTACACAGACCCCCTGCTTTGCTGAGGATTCCTGGTGTGTGTTAGGCTGCTGCAAAGCAGAGCTGGCAGTGGCAAGTGTGTGCTCACAGATAAAACACATGACGACTTTGCAATTTGTGTAGGGCTGAGCTAATTGGCAGAGGCTCAACTTGGCCGTGCGGCTTCCCTGGGGAGCCAACAAAGGATGACACTGCCAGCTTCCAGTACCTGGAAACACATTTATAGAAAGAAGGCAAAGGTGAACAGACACATCCTGTGCCTCAGAAACAAGGTCATTAGTGAATTAAAATAGACCACCTGAGAGCTGCTTGTCCCAGCCTGACAGGCACTGCTGCCCTAAGCATTTTGCAGCTGTGGGGTCAGAAGCACCTACGCAGTGCTGGAGGCAGCCAGATGTGCCTGGAGAGAGGAATGGGGCTGGGTGGGGCCATTGGCCAGAACGATGATGGGTGTCCAGCTCAGAGCTCATACCACATGCTGCCTGCAAACCAGCTCCTCCAGGCCAGTGCCCTCCCTACTCCCTGATCATGGCTGTTTCCTTCTCCCTGCTGCCGACTGAAGGACACGGGTTTGTCTAACTAGACAGATCAAAAGCACCTTTGATCTCCCTCAGCTGCTGGTCCCACAGGTAAATGTGAAAACTTAGTGGGTGGAGTACAAAGTTTGCCTGGCTTCTCTCCTGCTAATTGTAGTTTCCTTCCTTAGGGAAAGAGCCCTGCTTGTTCCTGGAAGGTACAGGTGAGCTGCACAGTCCCTAGCTGCCCTATAAAGGCGTGGCCACTTTCTGTGGTGAGCGGTGAAACACCTGGGCTGTCCCCTGCGTGCACAGGGCACTGCAGGACTGTGTCACCCCTCCAGCAGCAGCCAGAGGCTTGAGTGAAGCCAGAGCCTGGGTCAGTCCAGGTGCAACTTTGGGCACTTTCTGGTGTTGTCCACAGTTAGGAGCAGAGTTGCCCATTAAGCAGGAGAGAGATGCCACCAGTGGTGGCATCTGTAGCTGTAGGGTGAGAGTTTGGGCACTCATCTGCCGATTGATTCAGTCCCTGCTCAAAGGACCAGTCACATCTGCAATATTAAGTAGCCACTGCATAGAATTGTGACTAAAAGGGATTGGGGGTGGGGTTATAGAAGAGCTTCAGCTCAAATGGTTTTGATTTAAGTACAAGCAGCAGGGCTTTTTCCCACTCCCAGTGTCAGTCTCGAGTGGAATTTATTCCTGGCGTTAGATGTTTCACAGTTACTCCCCTGCCACCCCCCTTCTTCTGTCAGGGGTAAGGGGGCTCTTGTGTGCTGCCAGCAGCTGACAGGACAGGGGCTTTCTTTTTTGGCTCAGTGAGTCAGCTCCTCTCATACTTCAGTGCTACATCCCCAAAAGCCTCTTACTGCCTGCCGAGTGCAGCACTGCACTGCGACTGTACCTTGGCATCCCGTCTCATGAAGTGATCCCTCAAGGCGAGTCCCCTTCAACTTTTATGTCATCTTCAGGAATGTGTCATTAGAGGGGACATCTAAACTGACGCTGTCAGTCGTGTTTCAGAGCTCCCATGCCTCATTGCACACCCTGGCTTTGTCCTCCTTACTGGGATGGGTGGCAAAGGAGGACTCCAGAGCTGCACCATCCCATTCTACCTTGTCACTTCGCTCCTACAGCATGGAAGCCAACAGTGGGAAGCAAGAGCCCACAACACACTGTGGTGTTTGTCCATCTTAAGTGGAGCCTTTTTGTCACTCCACTGGAATAAGGTGGGACTGATCATCACAGTGCACAGATCAGCATAACTGCATGCTAAAAACAGACATTAAGTATTACCAATGCCATTAACATTTTACTGTAAATTTTGTTGGCACTATTAAAGATTTTTCTTTCCCCCTCCCCCAAGGCAATAGAAATAAGTGTGTGAATGTTTATTCATTCATCTGTCAAGTTACAAAATACTTATGGAAAAGTATTCTGGATTTAATTGTAAAAAATAAGATCTAAGAGAGAGAGCAGTGCCTTAAGCTCTGGCTGCTGTTACATTCTGTGATGATAAACTGTGAAGGATGCTTTTTCTTGTACTTTCAACACTGTTATTAAATAAAACCAAGCTGATTTACTTAGCCCATCTTTAGCTAATACAATTTAAAAGGGGACTAGACTGAAACCTTTTCCCTCCCAAAAAGCACATTATGTGCATTGTATTTACTAAGGTTGAATGAGGTGATACTTTTACCAAAAAGCTCCTGACCTGGTGTTGCTTTTGGAGTGTTATATGCAAAAGAATTAAGTCCAGATCTCCCGACTTTCCCCCCGGGAGTTGACAGGGTGGTACTGGCAGGAATGGGAATATTGGTTTGCAGTTGGGGGAAGGAGATGGGCAGGTGGGGGCATTGGACTTTTCCATCTTCCTGTATTCGAAAAACTCTAATTCAGAATTTCTCAGTTCCCTTTTCTTGGTGAAGAATTTATGTTTATCTATATGCAAGAATATATAGGTTCATAATACCAAAATATGTTTACTTTTTGTTTATACTTATTTCTTTGTTTTTAAGAAACCTGGTTCATCTTCAGGAAAAGTGTGTTCTAAGCTGATAGGGGCAGGGTACCCAAATACAGGCAAAAAGACACCCCACTTAACTACTAAGACGTTACTCAGAAAGCTAAAGCTTTATTTTGTGATCTTTTGTATGTTACATAAACATGCTATGGATTTAGTCTTCATTAAGGTGATGAGTTATGACTGTTTCTTAGCTCCAAATTCCAACAAATGTGGCAAAAAGTTACCAGTCGTAAGAGGAAACTTAGCACAAGTGTAAACACCTTTCAACCAAGATCCTGTAAGTTGTGTCTGTAAACTTTGGATAGACAGTGACCTGGAATGATTTAGTTCCACTCCATCACGCAAAGAGCAAATTTAAATGCAGAACCACCTATTTTAACAAGATGGTTCTTCCTTGGTTTCCTTTCCTGCACCGGACACTCCATAGTCAGCGTCTCTTGTGCCTGTTTCATAACCAAGGAGGGTCTGATATGTTCCTTGTGGTCACCAGTGCTCTCAGCTGTTGCCAAGGACCACTGAGAGAAATAAACCCAAGTCTCTTCCTACACTATCGAAGGTGTGACCTTGGCAGTGTTCAGAGATTAGATTAATGGGGGACATGGGGGAGGGTAAATTGTAGGGTACTGGCAGTGTGTGGCAGTGACACAGCAATGCTGTAAGAAGTGCGTTTTCATCTCTTCTGTCTCATTAATTGCAGCTACATATCATCCAAGAGGGACTACATAAAGGCTTACACGGTGACCTCAGTGCATATCGTATCATGTTGTATCGAGCAGCCCTTTTATGACTAAGAACAGGAAGGTGAGCTTCCAAGACAGCTCACAAGTTCTGCCTTTTCACGAGTTTGCCTTTTCCTCGAATCTGTGAACAAAGTGAAAGGCCTCTAAAAATTCATTGAAGTCAATGTGGCCATCTTTGTTGTGGTCTATACTCAGGACTAATTTGTCAAGGGAGTCATCCTGTACATCAATGCCCAGGTGAGAGGTGAAGAGTCTCCATGTCTGGCTGAACTCCTCAAGAGAAATCAGACCTAAAGGAGACAGACAGCAGGTTGCTTCTTCCGGTATGAAAATGTTTCCCGTTCCTGCAAATACACATACATGCACACTCCCTCCCTGCAAGAAAGTTACCTGCCTACCCTGGCTTTGGTGTGTTTTGTGCTTTCGTGACTGAAGTACATTTTTACTTTAGATAATGGTCAAATGATTTTGCCAGAGGAATTGAGAAAGCAGTAAATACTGAGAGTGAGAGTGGAAGGGAGAAAGAGCCCCCAGAAGAGTGAAGCCAGTACTGGAGATGGGGTATGTGAGAATTTTTTGTCAAGTTAGGCACTGTCCCTTATATGGTTGCAGCCTGACTGCTTAAATTAGTCTTCACTAAACTGGAAAAATGACATCACCTCTGCTTCCTCTATATTTAGAAGCCTTAAGGAGGAAACACAGTGGGGAAAAAATAACTAGTATAGGCTTCCTAGAGCCGGTACAGTGAAGTTACCTAGACTTACCCGAGTGATCTTTGTTAATGATGTTAAAGATGATCTCCAAATCCTTTCTGTATCTGCACAATGTTTCCACCAAAGCTGGCTGAGCCTGGTTTTGAAATTGCATACAGGAAGACATTCAGACCTTGGTTTGAGTTAGTTTAACCAACAGAATATGTACAGTCCAATTCCATTTTCCTAATTTAACTTGTGAAATGTTAAAAAAAATCCTTATGCTTAAGTTCCCTGGAATAACACTTTGAGTCTTGCCCTGAGGAATAATCAGATAAACCCCGTCACTTTCAGATTGGCAGAGCAAGGGGGAAAGGAGCCCTTCACACCTCCTACCTTCAGAAATTATTTGTGGAAATACGGATAATCTAGGGAAGATGGTATAGGGAATTGGCTCTGGAGCATGTTTAAAAAGCTCATTTCAAAGAGGGTGGAGTGCTCTGGCCAAGATTTGTCATATCTCCTCAGCTACATTATCTAAACACCCTTGAAAGTCAACGGAAAGTAAGAAGCAGTTCTAGCATGTGATTCATCCAACCTATTTTAAGCATCTACCTTAGCAGGGAATGATGATTCGTACCTGACCAGTGTTCATTTTCTTCCACTGACTATAAGAGGAAGTTTGACAACTAGTTCAGATGTAGATGTCTACCTGATTGGCCAAACCACTGTCTTGTGCTTCAAGTTGCACCAAAAGCTGTTCCTCCAAGATTTGCAAGGAGGTGTTTTTGTCCTTACCTCTTTTATAGGTGGATCCATTTTCAAATCATAAAAACATGACATGAAGTCAACTTGTCCATCTGGGTTCATCTGTGCTAACCGAGGCCGCAGCATCCTCCAGGGCAGTTCCAGCTGTAGGACAGACTCCATTGCTGCAGCCCAGTCAGGGACAGAAATGCAGCCTGCCAGAAGGGGTCAGTTCATGGTTACAAGCAGAACATGGCACAGCACACGTCAGTCACCAGCATACCTTCACAACCGCTCTTAAGAACGGTTGCGAAGCACAAATATTTTCTCTTAACCCCAGGATAAAAGCCCTCATAACAATGAGCAGTGGGGTTGGACTAGACATTTCCACAAGTGCCTCCCAACGTCAACAACTTTGCGATGCTATTAGGATGTTCAGCATATTTTAACACCTTTTGAGAAAACCAGATTATGCCATAAAGAGTACTTCAGATTTCAGCTGAGCTGCAGTTAGCACGTCATGTGGCTGAAAAACTCAGCAAGACAGAATGTCAAACAACTGTTCAGTGGCCAAAGAAACAGTACCATCATGTTACTGAGTGCCCTTGTATGCATGAGGGGCATGGTCAAGTGAGGAGCCATCACAAGGAAAAGCTGTATTTGTGGTAGAAATCAACTTCTTACTCCTACATAAAAGCTTCATCTATTAACTTACCACTGCATTTTCTGCAGCTGGTAGGTGAATGTGTGTCTGCTAGAGGTACAGGCAGTCAACTTTCCTTATGTACCTCCCAGACTCGGAAGGACACCAGTTCCCCCTCGTCTGAGACCCTAGTTCCCTGTCTGACATCTGAAGGCACCACCTAAGAGGAGGTGGTGACCTTTGAGCTTCTGGAACTGAATTTGCCTGCCCATACTCTCTGCCCAACAGCAAACAGCATTTCTTTATTTGCCCATGTGTTTCAGTTTTCTTCTTCCTACTTAAAATCTTCATCCTCTCAAGTTGTTTTCCAGGGCTAAGCACTTGCCAACACCTATTGTCCTCTGTGGTCAGGAAGAACAAGGTCAACCAGCCTCTGCTGCCCTCCAGCCTTACACTGGCAGGCAGGCAGGACCCCTCTCCATGGGGTTTGTCCCTTCTGCCCCACACACACATGAAGTGTTTTCCCCATAGCGGCAACTGGACATAGAGGGAGTGGTACCTGTGCCATTGAGGTCATATTGTGCAAAAGCACAAATGAGTTCAGACCTATGAGCATAAATCAGCTCTTGTAAGGACTTTAAGGCAGATGATTCAATTGTACCCACCCTAGGAGGAAAAAAATCAGAGCAGATTATTAAAGAATTTAAATCCTCTGGCATTTTATACTTTTTAACAATCACTATCAAATTCTTTTATCCTTTAACATGTAGTATGTTTAAGTAGGATGACCCAAAACATACTAGAGAATACTAGAGGGAAGGGGGGAAAGCCCCAAACCAAACAAAACCAAAAGTGTTCCATAAGAATAATCTGAGTTTATGAGATAACTGAGTTTATACAGGTAATTCTAAGGTGCTTTCCTTTGGTAATCTGACCACAGTGCTAGGCATGGCAAAGCTATGATGAACTTTTTGGACTCAATTCATAACAGGATTTGTCCAGATTAACACTGCGGCCTTCAAGCAAACCTGACAGACAGGTGGAGACCCTTTACAACTCCCTGACAGTTGTCTGTTCTAACCTCTTACCTTATCTAATTACCATTGGGAGTTTGTCAGGAAACCAAGTTAGAGCATTTAGAACATGTTTGGTCAACTGTATTAATTTTTAAATGGTAAAATAGAAAACAAGGGAAAATTGCCTATTCAATTATTCAATCAAGCTCTAGATTTGTGGCAGGTGCTCACAAGTGAGTACACTCTCACTGCATGCAACACAGAGCTTTACCTCTCCAGAATACTCAGCCTGCGTGTGTACTTGCTGGATTGAAACTGTACAAACCGAGGAATTAGTGCAGGGTCCAGTTTGACGTATGCTCCCCGGTTACTCCCCTCTTCGTAATAGTTAGAGGCAGAAAAGATAGTGATAACCTGATTATAGGAAACAAAGAAACTGAATTGGCTAGAACAGCTCTTCTTGACACTGAGTTCTGAAACGGACCTTAGAAAAAAAGGCAGGTTACAAAATTAAGTGGCTACATGTAAAACCATGTCATTCACCAAATTGCTCTTGCCTTTTGAGTCAGAGCTCTGGGCCTGTATTTTTGACCTGTCATAGGAAGACTTGAGTTCAGAGGCCAGTGAGATATAACGTGCTGTTTAACAGAAATCTCTTTCTAAGACAGATCTGGTTTTCAGGATTCTTGCTGGCTTCCCAATACATCACATCAGAAAGCAGGGCCAGAAGAGAAATCATTAAGTTAAAAGGCTTCTAGAGCCTTAGAGCATCTCTTGCACTGTATTTACACACAGTTCCTCTCAGGGATTTTGTTGATGTCCATTTCTTTTCATGTGAGTAATAAACTGGTCCCCACTCCCTGAAGCTGTAAAGATTTTTGGTCATCACAACTTGGTAATTTGTTATAACATCTATCTAGCACAAAGTTCCCCCAAACCCAATTTAAAGAAGTCACTCTCTTTTTTTATTTTTTAAATAATTTTGCAGACAAATCTACTGTGGATGTGCCTGTGAAATTCATAGGAGAATTATGCTTTACATGGAAGCATCTTACCTTCCCACCATGACTGATGTCATAACCTTCCCGCTTAAATTCATGAGACCTGATGAGAATCTTCAGCTTATACCTTTGAAAGATCTTGGCAGTGACATCAGCACCAAAGTAACAACCTGCTCCTCGACTCTTGTTTGGTTTACAACCATTCTGGCTTCTTGGGTCACTCCAGAGAATGTCAAGCATCTACAAATAGCAAACTCAAGCAAGTGAAGACCGATAGTAGGTGAAGACTGACAGGCTCTGATGGTCTTAAGTACTGGCCATAGCGAAAGCCCCACAGTACAGGGAGAAAACACCTGAGCTAACATATAGGTCTTCTGTTTTCTTCCTTCCTCTCAGAGGGCATTTTTTTGGGCTGAAACTTTTGTTCTACTTTTCTTAAATACATGATCTAGATTTTGGGTGAACTTTTTTTCAGATGTAATACCATTTCAGCAAAGTACCTCCTTTCACAGCTGAGTTTTTCAGACCTGGATAGGTGCATCAGGAACAGTACCTGGACTATTTTGAAGAGAGGAAAAGCTGCCATCTTTGCATGCAGGTGGTTTTACCTAACCTAAGCTTGGGAGTGCCTGCTCTAAACCTGATAAGAGTTGCCTTTGGCTTTATTGTCTTCAGTTAGCTCATGTTTCGAAACAAGATTTTACATATTAGCATTTTAGCAGGATTCAGACATGATGATGAATTATTTAATTGTAGTCAGTAGCAAATATTAGTCAAAATGTGTTTGTTTAAATCTTGCTGGACAAGGTTTGCACTAACACATTCCAGTTCATGTTTGTGAGCATGGTGGCTCAGTGGATGATTGATTAGCTGGGGGAGTGTCAGCTTTGGGGGTGTGTGTGAGTGTTGCTTGTGCCCATTATGTTAGTTTGTAGGTCAGATAGGTATCACATTTTCAGATACAGATTTGCTGGGCAAATTAAGCTTTCCAAATTGCCACAATTTATTAAATTACAATACAAAAAAGCTCCACACTGGTTCCAGTATTCAAGAGGAAATGAACAGCCAGAGGACAAAAACTTCCCACTTCTGAGTAATTAGCCTGTAGGTCTCAGGAGTTGGTGTTTTTTTGGGCTGTATCAGCATTCAGCGGCCAAAACCACAGCCAAAAAACAGCGCTCACTCTCACCAACAACTGCAAAGTTTGACCTGCTTAAACCGATAACCACGTATGTATCAACAGATTCAACCACATGAGGGCATGCAAACACATTTCATACTTAGCAGTTTCCTCCTCCTAGCGGCTAAGAAAGGAAAACAATGGGCAAATTGTACTTGTAAGGTATAAAATCCCAAGCCTTTATTACTGGGTCTACAAAAAAATCTAAAAACCTAATAGCTGTCTAGTATATGACTGGTTTCTTACTAAGAGACAGTTCCCTATAACTCAAACATACTGCCTGAACAGAACACCTGCTGGTTTTGTGTGGGAGGGTTTTGGTATCAGTCTGTGTTTGGTTTCACCTACTTGTTTCCATTCCTCCTGGGTGGGGCCTGCAGGCAAATTTGAGCCTGAAGGCTCAGTGGAGCCCAATGAAGAGTCAAGCTGCATCTTCCCAGGATGATGCTGACTGGCAGTGTGTTTACTGAGGCCAGTTGTGGAAATTCCCTCCTTCTGGTCGTGTCTGCCTCCCACTGACTTGGGTGGCCGTAGCAAAGATTTCAACTTTAAAAAAAAAACACAACAAACTGAAAGGGTTATCAGCACATAAAGTTGATGCAGAGATTTTAGCTGAAAGGCACATCAGTTCATGTTTCTTCTACTCAGGAAAACTGAATGGGAGTTCAACTCAGTGTTGAACTCATATAATGTCCTGAACTCACAGGTTTGAAGGAAGCTGAAGGTGTTGGCACTTGCAGAAATTTTGCTTTATACCTATCAGCAACCAGCCTCTTCAGAGCTGCTCTCATATAATTATCCAGACACACAGACTTGTTGCAACCACAATCAATCTTAACATCTCACTGTACAGCAAGTATGACCTAGGCTTAGGGATGACACTTAAGTGCCTAGCTTTCCTGAAAACAAAATACAGAATAAAACCAAAAAAAACCAAAAAATAACCACAACCAAAACACACATACTCCACAGCCCCCCAAATTTTACTCTTTAACAAAGAAAAGGACTGATTCAAAACAAAATGCAACCACTGGGTTATTCCCCAGTGCACTGGCCAGTATTTGAGACCTGTCAGATGCCAGCTGTACCAATTAAAATACATCACTTTGCCTTGAGTGATACTGCCCTGGGTTGTGGCCCACATATGTCTCATTAGCAATGCTCTCCTGTGGCAGCAACTTTGACCTGTTAATTCTGCATTTCACAGATACTGCATCAGAAACATGCAGAGCCCAGCATCTGTACACCTACATCTGTAGTTAGGTACCCAGTTTTAGTGTACAGTGGTAGAGCCACAGAGCCCAGATTCCGATGATCAGAAGTACTCACTGCCCTTTTTCACACCTTCGAAAGACAGAGACACACCTGATGGTCCTGTAAAGCATTTATTTCTGCATTAGAAAACATGAGTGTGAGAGAAATAGCTCTGGATTCCACAGACATTAATGACAGGGTACACTATGTTGCTTAAATATAGGTCTCCTGTGCTATCTGAGATGCTTCACTGTGTCTGTGAATCGGCATGAGGGGGGCAGATACAAACCCGACCTAAAGGAGACTGGTGGAGGAAACCTACAAAGACGACTTTCTTCAGAGGCAGGCAAAAGCCATAGAGAACATGCCTAGCCTATGGGGTGCTTCCATGAACAGCACTGGAGACATGTGCCTAAGAAATTATAAGAACTGAACCTCCACCAGATCTCCTGGACCTCCACTGATTATAAGGAGCCTCAGCACCCCGATCACAAGCAGACATCTTGATTTAGTTGTCCAAATTGAGATCAAATCCCACACCATTTTCCACTGATTTGAAAGAGCTGTGTTTGCTCACCATTTCAGAAAAAAACTTGAACATTTCTGGCCTTTAAATCCCTGAAAAGCAGTAGTTTCTGTTTTCTCAAGGCCAGGTCTTAAGTTTGGTCCTTCTGGAAAGGCTCTCCCACATGTACAACACTCAGCTGCTGCCAAGGGAACACCTCACAGGTGGAGAACCTCCCCCACACAGCAGATGGCAGAAGCACAGCCCCAGGACAAAAGCCAGCACTAGAAATATGTGGCTAGATTGGTTTCCAAAGTGTTTTTGAATCAAGTACTTTTTATACTTTCTGGCTAATGCGTCATCACTGCAAGAAGGGGGTATCTAAAGTGTTTTTAGCTATTTTAAAGTCAAAAGACCTGTGCTATTTTACAGCAGCCAAACAAATGGCTCACAACACCTACTGAAACTTTCCTTCCTAAATGTTGATTTTGAAGAAAAATAGGACTTTTTTCCTTACAGCAACCATTTAATTTCCTAATGCAAAAATCAGCATTTGTACCCCCATGTGGATATATGATCTCTTACCTTATTTCTTTCAAGTGCCTTCAGGATATCCAAATCTGTGGTGTCTGAAATCCCTCCGTGTAGGATGAGAACTTTGTTATCAATTATAGTGGCAAGGGGTAGCCAGCTGAAGACATCTTGCAGAAGATACAAAATCTGTGTGCTGTGCTCCTGTAAAATATTCTCTTACATTAGATCCTATTTCTGGCAGATTCTGTTGCTTCCATATTCAAGATTTTGTTGAAGCATCTGCTACAGTCTATATGAACAGTTTTGTCCAGGTAACAACCTGAATTGCAACACAGACAAACATGTTCTGACATTCACTTTAGGGTCATTTGATTGTGTAATTTAGCTTTTCTTTTTGTGTTCTTGAGTGGCCTTATGGATGTTATTTATTTCATCCCATAGATCTCTGAGAATAAGAGGCTAGCACTTAAAATTGTTTTATCCACTGATATGCCAAAATAATTTCAACTACATCACTAAAGTAATTCTGTGTAATACCTACATAAACTGCTTGGAAGTCTCCTTGTTTTCACAGATCTCATTTTACATCTGCAAGACTACAAAGAAAATATAGGGGAAGGAGGAGGAATCTTACCTTGTACTTATTCGAAACTTCTTTTGTGAAGCCATATCTGAAAATAGGACAGCATCATGAACTGTTTTTTCAGTATGCCCCTTCTGCATGGTTTCCTGTGCTATAGTGTTTGCCAGGAGTTTTCTAGCCCCATTTTTCTGCTGCCTTTCCATCTCACCTCAGTTTAAATGTGCTTTCTTCCACTCCGTCTCAAGAATTTAGTTAAATTGATTTTTTGTACATACAGAGATCAGGAACAGAATTCATCCTAATAATCATTAAGTTGCCATTTTGCCAACTTTACCTTTTAAATACCAGATAGAAATTTCAAAGGAGCCTAACTGATGATAAGCAAAAATTCCCACAAAGCCTCCACAGTTTTTGTCCTAAATATCATATCATATCATATCATATCATATCATATCATATCATATCAT